>NW_020923804.1:87311-98421 GCF_003984885.1 Neopelma chrysocephalum | reverse complement strand
TTATTGTTAGTGGTTTAATGTCTTAGTTATTGTTAGGATCGGTTTAATGTAGTGGTTATTGTTTGGAGTGGTTTAATGTCTTAGTTATTGTTCGAATTGGGGGTTTGTGCCTTCTTTATTGTTAGGATTGGTTTATTGTATTGCTTATTGTTAGAATTTTGTTTGTGTCTTGTTTATTGTTAAGATTGTTTTTTCATAGTCTCTGATATCAAACTCCTAAGGTGGAAGGAAAGAAGGAAAAAACACAGGATACTCAATTAGCTACATAGAATATTCCTGAACTACTTTGTTTTGTACAAAATCAATGCACAAAGACCTTCATAGCAGCAAATTACTTCCTTTATTGTAAATGTGGCAACGACTTTAACCACAATCCAGTAAAGGTGTTCCATGGTTCTCCATTTCCTTCAGAGACAAAAAGTCACCCCCAAGGAAGTGGGTGGTACTGACAAGCAGCACAACTGGCTTCCAAATATGGTTGCTTTTTTCTTACTGTAAAATTTGCTGGCACAAAAGTCTTCATACTATGATTTCAGCCAAAACATAAGAGAAAATGTCACTGGCAGAATGGATAAACATCATAATAATAGAGATTTATTTTTATTTTGTTTCTCTTTGAAAAGACTTTTGCTATTGCTTCTATTAGGACAGCTATAGCAAGCTATAGAAACTTTGCTCTTACTGCATATACAACAGATACAGAGTGTATGAGAAGTTTCTTTTTCAAAATAATTTATTACATTTTTAGCTGAAAAAAATGCATTTCTTCCCCTCAACAGCAGAGGAGTGAAGATTTTATGGTTAGATCTTGCTGGGTCAGCTAGATCTCACTCCTTTAGTAATATGGTTCCAGGCTGCAATCTTATTATTATGAGGGTTTTTTAGGGGAGCATTTATTAATGCAACTTCCCTGAAAAACAAACAAAGAAATGATCAAAAGAAACCTCCCAAACAAGAAACAAACCTTAAGCATCTAGCAACTAGATTCCTTTATATTAATAACAACAACAACATAGATTCAAATAAAACTCAACTACTTTTAGATTTAATTTCACAGACAGGAACTACAAAATGATCAGGCATCAAGCAATTTTCATATGCACAGGGAATAATACAAATGCCATATTTCTTGATTTATATACCATGGTATATGTTTATATACCATGAAGAAACAAATGATTCTGCTTTCTGGATTAGAGCCTTGAATGGTTTAAGCAATGCAGAGTGTAGCCATTGCTCTTTCTTGTGCCAGCCAGCTGCACTAAGCCCAGAAAAGGTTCTCCTTCACAAAAAGCAGTGCACACACCTTTCCAGCCTGGAAAGTGCTTTTCCTGCAGAGCCAACCAGTGGATTGTTAAATTTTTGATGCTACAATAACGCTGTCAAAGCCTTCAGGCTGATGTCGATGATAAGATTTACAGTAGCCTTAATATTTATTGAAAGAAACTAATTGTAATTATAAACACCTAAGAAAATAATTTTATTTTTCTGTATGGTTTTTTTTGTTGTTATTATTATATTTATGACTTTAAAAAAATAAGAGAGACAGCACTGCCCTGGGGTTGCATCATAGCTAGAGGCTGACATGTTCCACAGGAGAGGTAAATCCACCTCTGATACCATAATGTGGAGCCTTCTCCTCTTCCTCCCACCTTGCATGGGCTTGCACCTCATCTGTCAGCTTTCTGATTATACCATGGAATGGAACTAGGGCTCAGGTTTGGAATGTATTTCCAGGATTCAGTCTATGGGTTTTGAGTACTTTCAGATGCAAGCCTCCATTTTTAACTGCTGAGCAGCCTCCTAAAATGGATGTTTATAATAAAATTGAACATTTTCAGCTTGTATAACTTAATTACATTAAATTACAATGCATTAGTATGATGTAGAGGTACATTTCATGGGTGATAATGGTTGTTTTCCATTAATGTGTCCTAATCATCAGCAAAGCCTTGCTCACACTGATCTTTAAACCTTTTGGAAGCAGTTGATGGTAATGTACAAGGCCAGGGGCACTTACAAGAAAACCTGCTCTTTGTTCACAATCTGAAAGCACTGCTTAAACATTAAGGGTTATTATACAAGATCTGATGATCTGTTAAAATATGGATTAAAAAGAAGATAATATCAAAGAGAGTTAACTTTCAATAAAGTCAGTGTTGTCACACCAGTTTGGCTGTCAAACAGGACATTTCCGCTATTCTAATTATGAAGGACTAGTTATTTAGTTGTTCATTTTTAGTATGGGTCTATATTCTTTGGGTCTACAGCAAAGTAACAACACACCAAGCCTGACTCTTTCTCCAGGAGTCTTTACAGCCGATACTAAAGCTTCATTAAGCTTTTGTCCTCCTCAGAGTGTCCAGCTGCATATTCTGCTGCAGTAAAATAGTGATAATATCACTAAATACTTTGTATTACAGAAAAATATGTAATATCACAAGAAATGGGTAATAAAACTTAATTCAGCATTATGAAACTTAGAATTACAAGTGTTTCTTCATTCTCAAGATGCACAGTAGAATTTCATGCTGCCCTAGATATTCATAGACTTTGAACCTTTAACCACTGCAATTTATACTTGGCCATTTGCATTTCACTCCAGGGGCACATTTGTGCTGTGAGCAGCACAGTGCAGAGACAGTGATTTTTGGCTTAGGTGACTTTGTGCACCCAGCGCAGAAGTGAATCCTGCAAACACAAATTCATGGCATGAAAGTGTGTAGTGATGGAATCAAATGGCACCTCATCCTTGGACAGATGTGTCTAGTTCCAGTTCCAGGCTGGAACCACTAAAAAGCTATTATGGGTAAAAACATAATGTCAGGCCACAAAATCAACTTAGCCCCACCTTCCCAAGTGTTCAAAGTATTCATTACAGAGGTTAAAAGGATGAATTTCTAATGCTGGTAGTACTCACTTTCTATTTTGAAGTAATTTTCTTTTCCTTATCGTCTTCCCCCAGCAAGTGTGACACATACTGTCTCTGACTCCATTAAACCCTTTTAAAACCTCTGATAAAAATCATGAGGTCATTCTTTTTAGCTTTTTCTCTATTGTGTCTCTCTATTTGTACCTCTTAACATTTTTTAAAGCCATCACTGAGCTATGAAGCCAATTGTCTGGTCATTTTTCACTCAGCTGCCTGGCAAAATTATTTTTGTATATTAGCTACCAAAACAGAAGTATTCTTTCCCAGCTCTCTGCTGTGTGAATTTACACAGACAGTCTTTACAGCATTGCTTTGGGAATTCTCTTACTCCAACATGCAAATGCACCAAGCCTGGCACAGGGGCCTTATTTCTGCCAGTTCAGCATATGCAGAACTGTACATCCACTTGTCCAAAGCCTTCTGGAGGCAGAAGGGGTGTGTGGGTGTCAGTAAGTGGGTCTGTGTCAAGTCTCCTGTTAACTTGAGGTCCCAAGTGGAGGTAACAACACAGAATCATTGAGGTTGGCCAAGACCCTTAAGAGCTTTGAGTCCAGCTGCACTTCCAGAGGCACATGAGTCACTGCACCATGTTAGGGCCTGGCCCAGGCTTTCAAGTCCTATTCAGCCCCACTTAGGGCCTGTGGGAGCAAGGGAAAATCTCTGGAACCGACCAGCACAGCTACAGCCCCTGCAGCTGAACCACTGTGCCAGTATCAGTTGCCCCTGTACACAAAAAGAAATGGACATGAAAGGCATCTCTTTTAGTAAAGGAGGACAAGACAGGCTAAGCAAGGCTATCACAGGAGCAGGAGGAAGAGGCAGAACAAGAGATATCCAGTTGATCCCTATCCCTGAGTGAGCTGCAGGAGAGATGGAAATATTTCAGCCACCATCCAAGTAAGCACATTGTCACCTGGCTGCTCTGATGGTGGGATAATGTGACTAGCGGTTTGGAATCGAAGGATAATGAAGCCAAGCAGCTGGGGTCACTTTCTAGAGAAGCAGGCATCAACAAAGCGATTGGAAGAGAATGACTTGTGACATTGACTTGACTAATGACATCCTTGTGCTCTTTGCAGAGGAGGAGGTGAGAGTGCTGAAGACCTACCCAATATAATAAACAATCTGAAAGTGAGAAACATTATGCCTTGCTTAATGATGCATCCTTGTACTGTAGGAAAGCAGGAGAGAGGGAAAGTGGCTGTACAAGTTGTGGAAAATGCTTTTACTATTATTGTTGTGTTTATTGCAATTTTTTCAGCAAATTGTGACTCCATCTTATAATCTCTCCTAGTATTTTTTCCTCCAGTATTGAAATGGGGCAGTTTGAGTGGGCTTGGTTTTCCCATTGAGTTTTAAAACCAGCACAAGGGGTAAATGCATCTGGGCTGGCACATTGTGGCGTGGTATTGTTGCCTGGGTGGAGAACCTGTTTGTAAAGGTGAATCATGTTCATGTACACGGGAGTTGGGTCAATGAAGAACACCCGAATAATCAACAGGTGTCTCCAGCTGCTAACAGTGAAGTGGATTTGGATTGGCAATATAAGGATGAGTAATTTCTGTCTCAGTGGGCCTGTGACAGCTTGGGTCATCAAGGAGGAGATGCAACATATAAATGGGCTCATGATCGAGGGGCGGACTTAACCATGGACACTGTCACACAGGTGTCTTGGGTTTACTAGCCCTCCCCTGGAACTGAAGATGCTTAGTTCCAGGTGGATTTCCTCGTGCTAAGCCAATGAGAAGCTGTAGTAACAGCTATGCAAATTACATATTTAAGTAGCTGGAAGAGAAGGCTTGTGGTGCAGAAGAAATTAGAGCCACTAAGCTGGCAGAGGGGCCACCAGGCCCTGCGGGGGCCACCCCCCCTCCCCGGCCCTGGTCCAGGGGCAGGTGTGGCACTGAGGCCAAGCCGGGCCCCTGGCCGAGACGTGCAGCAGAGCTGAGAAGAAATTCCAGAGAGTGAAACTGCCCAGGAGTTCTCTGGCCAGCCTCGCTGCCTCCCCCACCGTGAGGAGGGGTGGTGGCAGGCTGGCCGGGCTCTGCAGTGCCTGGAGCAGCAGCAACTCATGACCTGGAGTGGAGCAGGCCCAGAGTGGGCCCGGAGTGGCAGTAGTGCATGGCATGGAGCATGTCAGGAGCAGAGCGGAGTGAAGAAGAGAAGCACAGCTACCACCACCGCTTGAATTTGCAAGAGAGAGAGAGAAAGACAGAGAGAAGCCACGCTGAGCAGGTTTATTCTGGGTGGAACTCTGGTGAAAATTATCGGGGTATAAAGAGATTGAGATGAACCCCTGAGGAAGGCACTCGCTGAGAAAAAGAACTGTTGCAAAGATGGCGACAGGAGCTGAGGCAGGTACAGGAAGAAGCAGAAATGGCCAAGCACTTGCCTGGGATCGATACTATGTGACACTGTTACCAAGAGACCACTAATACAGAAAAGGACTGTTTTATGGTTACCAGGTTTTACCAAAGAACTTGTTTAGACAGTTTTATTCCAAGTTTTTCCAATTTCAATGTATTTTCCCCTCACGAATATCCCCATTTTTCCTATTGGTTCCCATCTGCTGCATTGCAGATACTCTCCCCATTGGCTCCTGTTGATTCCATATTCCCTGCTTCCTTCCCTGGTTGGCTGTTTCCCCTGCCAGTCCCATGCTCCTCCCTCCTTTCCAGCACCTTCCATCCCGACCCTATATAGTCTGACCCCTGCCTCAATAAAGTGCGATAGCATGGCGATTGCTCCACCACATGAGAGTGCGTGTCCATCCTTTACTTTGCCTGAACCCACTGGCTGTCGCAATCCCCTTCCTATCCCAGAGTGCGGCAAACCCCAGAACCTGCGACCCAGGGGAGGGGTAGACCTGATGTGGAGGGGTAGACCTGACATGGAGGGGTCCCCCGAGAGCTTATTCCCCTGGGAGGGACCCCATGGAACAGGGAAAAGACTCAGAGCTTTAACTCCCTGTAATGCATGGTGAAGATCATGGTGTAGTGAGTTGTCTCCTCGCAGCCCATGAAAGGACCTTGGGGGGTGCAGAGACCCCCCGCACCCTGATTGGAAGAGAGACTTTAGCTATTGCCCTGAGAGTTTCTCCTCCTGCATTGGCCAGGGGGCCGAAGGGTGGTAAAAGTGTGTTTAATGCTGTGTATTTTTAGTTTCTATTTCGTTAGCATTAAATGTTAATATTATTCCTCACATTGAGTCTGTTTTGCCTGTTGTGGACCTCTCCCAACCTTTTAGCAATTTTGTGGAGGTTTGAAAAATTGGGCTGGAGTAAACCCATGACAACAGGTTATCCATGAATGTGAAACATGCACTGCAGTTAGGCAAGTCAAGTGTTTAAAGCCTCTCTGCTATGGAGAACGATGGCTGAAATATAAATATGGGGAGCCCTGGCAGATTGACTATCTCACATTCCCACAAACCCACCAAAGCAAGTGCCGTATGCTTGAAATAGCAGAAGCAATCACTGGATGGTTAGAAACGCACTATCCTGGGCCTTGAAACGTGATATTTCAAAAAGAATTGAGTCAGACAACAGGACTCATTTCCAAAACAATCTTATAGACATTTAGGCCAAAGAAAGTGGCTGGAGTGGGTATTGATGCCAAGAAAAAGTGGCGGCAGTAAAACTCAATAGCTACAGGTGCTATTAAGCTGGTATTTGTTTATTTCAGTGCCAGATTCGTGGGGGACAGCTCTGCCTAACACACATCCACTCCCCCTTCCCAACTTCTACTTTATACAGTTAGCTCATATATTCATAGCATATTTTTACATATTCATGACCCTTCTGAGGGTGGGTGATGTTTTATTTAAATCTTAGGATGCGCCTTCTGGCACCTGCGCACTTCTCTCTGGTGGTCGTCCCCAGTGGTCATGGGCATGAAGGCTCGAACTCTTCCTCTCTGAACTTTTCACCCTGTTCTCGGAGCACGTGCAGTCCCTCAGTACCGTCTCATGGTGACAGCTCCTTATTGGCTGCCCATCTGCTCAGCACCTCATTGGCCGCTTATTTGCTGCATTTTGCTACATTACAAACCCTCTCATTGGCTGCCCCTTTGTGCCATCACGCAGCTTTCCCATTGGCTGCTTATTGGCAGCTCCTTATTGGCTGCTTACCAGCAACATGGCTACTTTCTTAGCAACAGCACACGAATTGCAAAACTATCCTATTTAAGTTACGCAGACTAATATTTTCCCTTATCAGTATATCACATGCACCAGGAAAACTGAAAATCAAGGAACTGTTAAAGGCTACATGGAGAGCAATGGATGATGGGATCCTCAAACACTGGGATACATATTTAGCAAGAGCCACCTGGTGAATCAGGCGTGTGGGATCTGCAATCAAGCTGGCTCTGCCCCATCAAAACCCTTATGTACCACAGAAGGGAATAAAGTTCCTGTTGTGCACATTAAAAATATACAGCGGAAAACAACCTGGATTATTCCTGCCTCAAGCAAAGGCAAGTCCATACACAGGACTACTTTTGCTCAAGGACCTGGGTGGGTGTAGTTGGTGGGTCATGTGGGAGGATGGGTGTGGTGGTTTGAGCCACCACAGAAATCCAAAATCCAATTTCCAGGCTTCCCCCACCCCTTCCCACAATTTTATCTCAACATCAAAGAGAAACTTTCAGGCAGACACCTCTGTGGGGGGGCAAGGGAAGTTTATACATTTATTACTATACAAATAAATACTGTACAAGCTAAAAGCAACTATATATATAATATTACACACTTCTATCAGTCCCTTTAAGCTTCTCCCTCAATTCAGTCCAGGAAAAGCCCTTCGCTGATAGATAACCAGTCTTTCTCTCGTGGGAGTGTTCAGGGAACCTGATTCACTCCCCCCACCAACCTCCAGCTGTTTGCTGAAAGTCTTTTCTTCCTCACGAAGTCCAAGAAGATAGCTCTGAGTCGTTTCTCCTTGGTTCCTTGACATCTCTGCTGCGTGATTCTCTCTCTCATATCTCGGTTCCGTGCTGCTGTAGTTTAGTTCAGCTTATCACACGTATGCGTCTTGGAATCTTCATTCCTCCTCCGAGTTTTCGGCTGTCCTCTGTTTAAGTCACTGCAAGGACATCCTCCGGGCCTTTCTCTGGTCCATCTCCAATTTCATCTGAGGTTATCTCCCTGGCACCGAGCTGCATTCCACCCGTCCACTTTGGCTTGGCTCCAATGTCAAGCTGAGCCTCCACTTTACAGTGAGAGGGAAAAGAAGAAGCCTCCTCCGTAGTCTAGCTGCAAAGGGGGGGGAAGAGGGCTTGGCTCCTCTCTCCAGGTGCTGTGAGTCTCTTCCCTCACAACACACACTCACTCCAATGCTGCCTCCAACCCTGGCTTAGCCAGGGCTGTGGGCCGCAGGGTCCCCTTTCCCCCCGGAGGGGAAAAAAGGGGGCTCTGCCACCCCTGGACCTTCTCACACCCACACACTCACACAGCAGCAGACACAGCAGCAGCCAGACAGACTGATTGCCAACAACTTCTGCCGGTTGTGTATATATGATTTTTCACAGGAGCGAACAAAACGAGCAGTGATTGGCCCTCCAGGGGAGACTGCCCTGGCACCCAATCACCTCTAGGCCCCCTGGCTCCTGGGGGGGCAATTTTCAAAACATGACAATGGGGAAGTCCAATGTGTGCTTCAAAGGTATTTGATTCTGGGTAAGGACGGACAATGAATCAAAATGTGTGATGTTAATTGCTATACAATACTGCATATTATGATTTCCATGGCACCCATATGCCCATCACCACCCTGGGTGCCGTGCAATGCCTATGTCTGCCACTCCACATTTGGGGATCTGAACCTGACTCCCTTTTGATTGTCACATTAATGAAGAATGAACTTTGATCAGAGTGATGGAAACAGAACTGGCATCAACATATGACAATCCGCACCATCTTTCCTACCCTGAAAGACTGTTACGATAGATGGAGCCCAAGGTCACGAACTGAGTGAACTCAGTGGATTTTACAGAGATGGTCCACAGACTAATGATAGCTGTGTATATACATACTTAAAAAGACAGGAAAGATGCATTGGGAAGTGTAGGACCCGGCATAACATAAATGGTATGGAATAAGGGTGAATAATGTCCTGGTTTCAGCTGGGACAGAGTTAATTTTCTTCTCAGTAGCTGGTGTACTGCTGTGTTTTGGATTCAGTATGAGGAGTGCTTACCCTAAATTGAGGACTTCAGTTTTCCATGCTGTGCCAGTGGGTAGGTGGATAAGAAACTGTCAGGGAGCATTGCCCAGACAGATGAGCTGAACAATCCAAGTGTTTCAGAGAACATCATGCTCTGTATATGAACTGGGGGGTGTTAGCTGGGAGGGCCTGATTGCTGCTGGGGGCTGGGCACTGATCAGTGGGTGCTGAGCAACTGCACTGTGCATCACTTGTTTCTCTTGGGGTTTGTTCCTCTCCCTTTCTCCTTTTCATAACAATTATTATTAGAATTAATAGCATTTCAATCATCACACTGTTCTTATCTCAACCCACAAGATCTTTCCGATCTCTTCCCCACTAGGGGTGGAGGTAGGGGGGGATGGAGTCAGTGGCTGCTCATTCGTTAAACAGTGGAAGAGCTTTACCAAAATAGAATTTGCTCCCCGAAAAACCCAGAACAAACTCTGAGTGTGCAGGTCTGAACTTCCCAGAAGTTCACAGCTCAGTACAAGGCATAGGCAGCATCGTGAGCCTAAACAGCAACAGCTTTGTCTGCTATTTTGTTCCTTCTTTTGTAGTCACAGTAATGAAATCTAGGGAAAATTAAAAGTATCCTGACTGCAGAGTCCATCTGCAGAAATACATAACCATTGAGTAGCAAGGACAATCAACTAATAAAATCAGTGCTTCATTATGATCCTATTTTAAAAGGCTGCTGATAGAGTAATTTTGACCTCAATTTAGCATGACAGGAAATGAATATTCCATGAAACTCATTGTGTGCTCATTTAAGCTGTTTTACAGAGAAACCAAGAAGTGATTTTTTTGCGGGCTCTCACCAACAGGAATTTCTCTGCAGGATGCTGTGCTGACAACCAAATTTTCTGTGTGGTACCCTTCCCCAAGCACAGCCAGGAGGGCATAGTTACAAATGCCATCTGCAAAGGTCAGAGCTCCCCTCACAGACCTCAGTTAGGAGAGGTGTTGCTGCTGTCCAGCATCATCCTCAGCTCTGCACTATCCTCCAAAAATAATTCCATTCAGTTCAAGTGAGCGTGCATTGATTCATATTTATTTCTCTGGGGCACTATCAGCCTGTTCTTTCCCCTATGTATGAGCAGGAAACCAAACCAGCCATGCTCATTTCACCGCACATCCTAGAAAATTGAGTTTGCTGGGACTGCTGGATCTCACCAGCAGCTCGGAGCTCATTAGAGAGTCTAAACTAATGTCCTGGCACTGTAGACTTGCTTCCCACAGCATGCATGGATGCACAGTGCTTCCTGGGCTTGGAAGCGCTCCCAGCAATGGTGCTCCCACTGTCCTGACTGGAGACTCAGTGCAAGTCTCTCAAAGGAAATGGAAACATTATTTTTTTCTTCTCTAGTTTCTCCTGTAAGAGTGCACTGCTCCTTTGTATATCTGATCTAGGCCTCTAACAGAGGCTTTTGGCACAAAGGTCATCTGCTGCCTTTGTATTTCAGTTACAGTAAGTGTAGGAAAGGGACAGGACACCCATGTCATGCTCCCCAGATTCTTGTGGGTTATGGCTTATCATGCCCAGCCGTACTGTGTCTTTTTTTCTTGCTGCCAATCTTCTTCTGCTGTGCAGCCAGAATTCCCTGCAAGATCTGAGAAGGGGTCAGATCCATCATCCATTGCTGGTCTCCTAAGGGGACACACAAACATACACAACACTGCCTTCACAGAGGTGCAGAAATGTATCTTTCAACCCTTTTATAATTCTCTTTTTGTCCTTAAGGTTCATATACCTTGGATTCCCCTTTTTACCTCAACTTCTAAATTCTTCTTTTCTTTGAACACATGGGAGATCTTTGTGCCACATGTGTGAGAAATAAAGAATCGGTTTTATTACAAGCAAATGAATTTAGCAAATCACTAACATAAGAGTTTTTCTTTACTAACCTATAGGGTGTATCGCGGAGTTGTAAGACGCCGGATTCAGCCTGGAACCGGTGTCAGGGAAACATGCG
>NW_020923804.1:0-87301 GCF_003984885.1 Neopelma chrysocephalum | reverse complement strand
AAACTTTTGCCGTCTTTCTAAATTCAATAAATGAGATTTTTCTCACACATGTAAGACTCACTTTGTGCTTCTGCTGACGCTTTCCTTCCCCACTATGCCTTAAGCCCCTTCTCTCCCCACACTCTCACCCAAGTATTGCCTGGTTGTGCCTCCCTCTGATTTTCTGCTGTCCTGTTATTTTCCAAGATCAAGCTGTTGGCCCCCAGCCCCCATACATCATACACCCATGTATGATCCTCACCGAGACCTTCCCTCCATGACTCTCTTCAGCTCTTCTGTTTCAGATACTGAGGTGTCACACAGCCATGGCTGCTCATGAAATCTGGGACAAAGTTCCTCATCTTTCCACCTTTCTCTCTCTGTCATTTGTCAAGCTAGATATAAAATTTCTCTCTCTCACAGATTAAACCACCTTTGGGGGGCAGGAGCAGTGGAAGCTGTCTCCATTCTGCAGCTCTGGCTTGCCTCAATAACCTCAGTTAAGGTAGGCAGATGGGCAATGGCTTCAAATATCTGCCCTACCTTTTACAGGATCAGTTGATGACC
Organism: Neopelma chrysocephalum; assembly: GCF_003984885.1. Lineage (NCBI taxonomy): Eukaryota > Metazoa > Chordata > Aves > Passeriformes > Pipridae > Neopelma > Neopelma chrysocephalum. Next base: position 86,755 of record NW_020923804.1, on the reverse strand, counting down.
AAGTAGTTATGCTGCTATTTTAAGCTTTAATCTCCTTGCTTTCTAGCTAACTGCAGGCAACTGAGAAAGTGGATGTGTTGCTACCTCCTTGCACATCCACGCTGCAGTTCTTCTCTCTGTGTAGTAAATCAGGAGTCCCACTCCAGTACAAAATGTCATGGTGGAATTTCAGTTGCACTTGGCTCTAACCCCCTTAAAAAGCAGAGAGGAGGACAGAATTCACTTTCAAGTACTTTTAACCCTCTTTACCCTAAAATTATTTGAACAAGGATTTGGTACCTTATGTGTGGTGGGTTTGAACTCCATTCTTCAAGTAGCATTAAGGTGAAAGTGCTAGATGCAGGGTCCCTTGTTGGCACGGCACTCTCCCACAAGGCAACAAGACCATAAATACAAGCAGCAATCTGCCTACATTTCATTCAGAGACAGAACCTAGACCCAGGCCTAAACAACCCTGAAACTTTGCTTTGAAGTGTGCATTTGCCTTGGGGTCAGTTATAATTTAAATAATTTATTTGAAGTGCTCACTTTGGGAAGACAGGAGGGAGTTACACACTCCACACTGTCCCCATGATCCTGGGCACACAGGCCAACATACATGGAAGCTCTTCTAATTCCAGATGATCTCATGATGTCCTTTTCCATGTGGGACCTCAGCATCTCCTGGGAGATGAGGTCTGTGGAGCATAGGGCCAGACACATACCTGCAAGAGCAGGGACTAAAAGGGAGCCTGTGGCACAGGTGGGGACAAAGAGCACATCAATAGGTGCTGCTGACACCCAGGCCTGGGGGAGCTTGTGGGGATCTGGCAGAAGCCCTGGGATAACGTGGGTCATGGCAAATTCACATCTTCCCATCTCTCTGCCTTGTCTTTGCTCTTCAAATCTTTTGCAAAGTTCTTCAAATGTGCCCAAAAAACTTGTTTGAAGCTGAACCAAAGAGCACATGCCCCCAGGATGATCCGGTAAAACCACTATGAAATATAAATGTTCGTCAGTGAATAGCAAGGGATTCATTTGGCCGGCAAATGGCAGGTTTTTCCAGCCAGGCACATGCGAATTCTCCTCCGACCAGGCAGACTGATGGAGACACAGTGCCATCAGCTGGGCACTTGCAGCCACCTGCTCGGAGCTTTCCGACCAGAAGGCGGGGGCTCCACATAACCACATCTTTTGTGCTCGAAAAGCTCTTTGTGGCAGACAACAGCGCACTCAGAACATGGGTCTGCCCCAGGTGAGGAGGGGAAACCAGTCTGCAGCACAAAATCGAGATTAGGAGGTCTTGAGTCCACTAAGAGGATAGCGGCTAATCCTGGCTCTGAAGCAGCTTTAGGGACCTTGTATCCCGCATGGTGCACCCCACCATCCACTAGCACTCACTACCTGGAGTGTGTGCTGGATTTGACTGAGATAGAGTTAATTTTCTTCAGAGTAGGCAGGGCTGTTCTGGATCTGTGCTGGAAAAAGTGCTGATAATACAGGAATGTAGGGGTTTTTATTTCTGAAGAGGGTTGCACAGCATCAAGACCTTTTCTCCTTTTCTCACCACCCCATCAGTGAGGGGGCTGGGGGTGCACAAGGAGTTGGGAGGGGACCTAGCCAGGACACCTGCTCCCAACTGACCAGAGAGATATTCCAGACCATATGGTGTCAGGCTTAGTATATAGAGCTGGACAGAGAAAGAGGAAGGGAGTGTGTTTGGAGTGATGGCATTTGTCTTCCCAACACCTGCCTGCCCATGGGAAGCAGTGAATAAACTCCTTGTTCTGCTTTGCCTGTGTGCATGACTTTTGCTTTACCTGTGAAACTGTCCTTACCTTAACCCATGAGTTTTCTCACTTTTACCATTTTAATTCTCTCCTCCATCCCTCTGGTGGGCCAGTGAGGGAGCAGCTGTGTGGTGCTCCTTTCTGGACAGGGTTAAACCACAACAGCATGGCACCAGCAGTGCCCCTGCCATAGAGGCAAAAGCCTTTGCCCACAATTTGTTTTGGGAACCTCTTATAAAGGAGAGGGAGGTGGCAAGTTAGAGAAGTGGTATTCCATAATCTTTAATAGCCAGAGGAGTGCAGCCGACTGTACAGCCCAGCAAAGTGCAGACAGCCTTGAAAACCTTATTAATTATGCTCCCTCTCTTCCTAACTGCAACTAGCCTCTCCACTGGAGTGTACCAGCGCATCTCTCCCTGAAGGTGAGAACTCATATTTCCTCCTCTCCTCTTACCTCCTGCTGCCTCATTCTCTACTGGAAAAACAGCAGCAGACCCTTTTTCCCAGGTGTGCTTGGTGTTATGCCATGTGAAAAAAACTTCTTTTCTCTGCTTTGTCTCCTTCTATTGCCTCTGTTCCTCCCCATTTATCTCCTTGCTGCCTGTCTTCTTTTTGCTGCTGGCTGGCTGCAAGGCTTCTTAAATCTGGTTTTAAAATGTAAAGTGACTCCAGGACTGCGTGGCTCCGGGCCAGGCCTTCACAGGCAGTGGCTGAGAAAGAAAATGTACTTATTCACTGCTTTCTGACATGGGTCAAAGCTTGTTCCAATAGGTGCTTTGGCATGAGAGGAGCAACTTCAGAAACTGACAAAATTATTTGATTTGAAGAACTCAGCCTTCAGCTTCATGGATGGGTGACTCCTGAGCAATATACATGTTTTTATGTAATGGGTCTTTTGTTTCTTTGCAGCAGCTCCCAAGAACTTTTTTTGCTCTGCTTAATTTGAGTCTTGTATATGGGTATATCCTACTTATACAGATATATACTGTGTCCTGAAGAGTTTCTCTGTCTCTCTCTCTCTCAGCACTTATTGAGGAAATTTGCCTGTCTGGCCACCAGGAGCCACTACCCAAGACTTTAATTACTGGAACTGAAGCCTCTTCACAGCAGACAGTGTGAGGGGTCAGAAAAGAAAGAAATTCACACTAGTTAAGTGAAATTGAAGGTGAAGGCATACTCAAAATGTGCACAACCCATCTCTGTTCAGTTTCCTCTGCAGCCACATACAGTTTTTCTTATCACTGTACTGATCTGAAGAAGACTGTGACCCAGGGTGCAGCTGTGAGTGTCTGTGATACTTCTGGTACCATGGCATGGGGTGGGATCCAGGAGGTTTTAGAAGCCTGTCTCTTGGAAAATACACTCTCACACTCATGGATGAAGCAGCTGATTTAAAAAATGAAATGGCATGTGGTATACATGGGAAATTTGTGCAATATCAAAAGTATAAAACAAAATAAGAAGTGAGAGAGAAAAGAAACGTGGAATTTAACAGTAAAAGGTACTCCGGAGAACACAAGGTATGGTTTGATTAGGCATGGTTTTGTGTCACGTCTTTAGGAATTTTATAAAGTAGGTTTTGGGCCATGTGCAGATAATAACCTTTGTATGAACATGAGGAGTACCAGGAGCATGCAGAGATGCTTTCACCAAAATTACAAAACTAATCTGTGTGAGAAAGGATGTTTGTGTCTTCTGGAAGAGTCTGTGGTTTAACATCAGGCCAGCAATACTCCTGTCCACGAGCTAAATGACCTCCTCTGGGGCAGCCTGTTGTGCACCTTCCCAGCTGTGCTTACAGAAGTCAGGTTTCTACAGAGGCAATGAGCAAAACCTCCAAATCCAAGTGCTGCAGCTGATAAAGGAGATGCTCCATGACACATTTCTTTTTTTCTTATTTTCCTTTCCCCTCAGAAATACCCAAAGCTTGAACTCCAGGCTGCATGGAGCAAGGGAGAGTGAGCCAGCACAGGCACTCTGCTACCGGGTGCAGCATGTGTCCTTAGTGGATTCAGACTCCAAGCTTTTCTGTCACATTGATGATGTGAAGTTGGAGCTGGGGTGAAAAAATATTTCATCCTGCCTATCCTGATTTATTGTGTACTGAGTGACGATGGTTGTTTGGTGGTTTTAACATCAATCTCACCAAACAACTTTCTTCCCTCTTTGCAATCCAGTGCCCCTAAGACAGATTTACCACTGACTTAGAGTGCTTTAAATGAGGAGCCCTAATTTGACACCTTATTTATACTGGCATGAGGGTATCACTAAATGAAGAGCAATTCAAGTCTCAGGTTTTTTTGTTTGGTTTGTTTTATTTTTAGTTCTAGGGTTTGTTTTTCTTTTTCTAAAAAAAGAGTACCTTAGTGTGTTATGCTGGTTTTGACCAGCATACAATTAATTTGCTTCACAGTAGCTGGTATGAGGCTGTATTTTTAACTTGTGCTGAAAACACAAGACAATATAGAGATGCTTTTGCTGTTGCTGAAGAGCGCTTGAACAACATTCAGGCCTTTTCAACTTCTCCTACTGCTCTGATGCCAAGGGGGTGGGGGGGTTCATGGGAAGCTGGGAGGAGACACAGCTGGGACAGCTGATCCCAACTGACCAAAGCAATATACCATATATTCCAGACCACATGATGCTGGGCTCAGCATATTGAGCTGGGGGGAGAAGAAGGAAGGGGAGGACATTTGGGGAAATGGCATTTGTCTTCCCGAGTCTTCATTAACCCATGACAGAACACAGCTTTCCTGGGAATGGCTGAACACCTGCCTGCCCATGACAAGCACTGAATGAATTCCTTGCTTTGCTTTGCTTGTGTGAGGGGTTTTTCTTTACCTGTTAAGCTGTCTTTATCTCATCCCATAAGTTTTCTCACTTTTACTGTAGTGGTTTAGTCTAGGCCTTCCCTGGCAACCAGGTCAATATCCAAGGAAATATCCATGTCCCAGTATTCCATTCAATTTCTTTACGTAAGCAGAAGAAGGGGAAGAAAGTTAGGGATCAGATCTCTTCCTGCGAAGTTGGAGACAGCAGGTTCCCTGTGGCTGGTCTCGCTTATGTGGGAGTGAGGCCTGTGAGGCCTGTTGTTTTTCCGATCCAAGAGGAGAGATTTAGTAGAATGGCTCTTGTTTTCTTAAGGAAAGTATTAAAATTTTGGTTCGTTAGTTCATTATTAGTTGGGTATATCTGTTTTTCTGGTTTTTGGGGGTTGGGGTTCTCTTTTCTTATACGTATATAGTGTTTTTGTAACTGTAATTAAGTATAAATATAGATATATATTGCTTTAATGCTGTTATTTTTGGTTCTTTGGGGTTTTTTTTTCCTCCCTTCTCCCTCTTTCCCTGTTATCGAGAAAGGAGGGGAAAGGTCTCACTGTGGTCCTGAGGACTGGGCGAGGAGCCAAATCCAAACTAATACATTTACCCTTCTGCTTCTCTCCCCCATCCTGCTGCTCAGGGAATGAGAGAGTGGATGCATGGGGCTTGGTTGCCAGCTGTGGTTAAACCACAATATGTGTATAAAACCAGAAATGCAGTAGATTTTAATGTGCATTCCAGGGCAGGAAAAGCAGTTTTTCAAGTCGCAGAACAGATTTTACTCTCCTTCCTTTATAACTGGAAGAACTACTAAGAAAATTCATCAAAACCCAAAGTTCTGCTACAGTAAGTATACAACACACAATTCTTACAGCAAACCAATGTGTGTGTGTAGATTTTAATTTTAAATGATTGCAGAGCCTGTAGAAATAAATAATATAATAAAGCAGAATAAATAAAAATAAATAATAAAACAGATTTGATAGCCATAGCCTTCTCTGCATGCACATAAATAAAAACTTACTGTGTTTCCCTCAGCACAGTGACTAATTCAAAAAACAGAGGGAAAGCCTGTTTTCGTCTGCCCACTGTCCTCTCTTCTTGACATGCGGCAAAGGACCCCAAGAGAGATGACAGAAATTGTCAGAGAGGAGAAGGAAATTTCACAAAACTTGTTTTCTTGAGTTATGATAGAAACACTGCATTAATTGCATTTGGTATAACGAGCCGTCATCAGACTGAATTTTGAGGCTTTAGTATTCATCAAGGTAACAAAGCGATAATCAAGAACTGTCACGATCTCTTAGCCCATCCACAGTGACTTCCAGGAAGCCCTGGGTGTGGCCCACAAAAGCCCTGCTACCCAGCTTAGCTATTTTCAGGCAGTTTGCTGGCAGGAAAGCCAGGGAAGTCTTTGCTGTTCTTTGTTTCCTATCCCATACATTGAGGCACCCAGGATTCTCTGCTGCTCCACTGATCTCCCCTCTAACTGGCTGGTTGTGCTGATGGTTTCTGACCTTCTTCTCAAAGAGGGGAAAAAAAAAAGAGAAATTATGCAGGAAGAAAAGTCTGCAACAATGAGAAGCCTGTTGGGTCAGTTTGTCTGGGACTTGCTCCTTCTTTTTGTACATGTCCACATGTACCCTCAAAAAACACAGAAGGGCTCCAAGTCAATGGTGGGAGTGAGTGGCCCTGTGGGATCTTTTTAAACACCAAAAAAAAGACCTTTTCAAAGTCACAGTGACTTTGAGCTGCACAAGAAGAAAGGTAACTTGAAGAGCCATGCTGAGTTGCATATAAGCAACCTCAGTGTCTGTAGGGAGTTATCACAGGGTCCAGCCCTTCTCAAAGCAAACATACTATGTCATAAAGGCCATCCATAGCCTCCTTCCTTTTTTCTTATTTAGTTAACTTGTTTTTTCAGACAGAGTTTTAGTATCAGTTTTAACTACTTTCAAGCCTTCATCCATACAGAAATGCAATAATTTGCTGCCTCCTCCTCTCACAATACATAGATTTATCTGGCACTGCAAATAAGTGTAAGTCTGCGGTCCAACTATCGTTTGAAGAAAATACAACAATGGCATGCCTGGAGCAAGAAGAATAGGATATTAACTTTCTAATTCTCATGAGTCTCAAGGTAGCAAGTGCTTCTAGGAGGTGACTAGGTACGGCTGAATCTTGGTTTATGCTTCAGATATTAAATGTAAGAAAGTAATATGTTTGGTGCCAGAACAAAATAGCTCTGGAGAAAAGTCCTTTCTTACATTTCTAACCTCAGTTTTAAAGAAAACTGACAAATAGATGCACCTAATTCACCATCCAGTGTGGACACAATTTAAATGCAACTTCTAGTTATTCTGTGATTACCCACGTTGATCCATTCTTGTTTTAGGGACCTGAAGTATTTTCCCCTTCTCCAACTTCTTGCCGTTGTTTCCTTTGAGTCTTCTTTCTGTGATATCTCTTTTTTTGGCCTAAAATATGCTAACAGCTTTAACTTACAAGATATTCTCTGTCCCCTAGCATCCTGGCAGTAACATTTCTGCCCATACATTAGTTCAGTGACCGTCTGCTTGTCCAGGACCCAGGTTCCCAAGGGCTTCCAAGAAATTGCACAGGTTCCTGTCATGTTCCCCAATTTCCCAGTGTATAAGGGAGCAATAAGTCATTACAGGTTCCTTTAGGACCAACTCTAATCATCTGAAGTATTTCTTTTAATCAGCCCTTTCCCTTTTAAAAATCTCCCATCGGGGAAAAAAAGAACACAAGCAACTATAAAGAAAATATTCTTAGTAGGTCTTTCGTTGATCAAATTCAAAGATTCGTAGAATGGTTTGGGTTGGAAGGGATCTTAAAGATCATGTAGTTCCACCCTCCTGCCACAGGCAGGGACACTTTTCACTAGACCAGGTTCCTCCAAGCTTCGCCCAACCTGGCCTTGGACACTTTCTAGGGATGGGGCAGCCACAGATTCTCTGGGCAACCTGTGCAAGTGCCTCACCACCCTCACAGGGAAGAGCTTCCTCCTAATACCTAATCTAAACCTTCTCTCCTTTAATTTGAATCCATTCCCCCTTGTCCTGTTACTATATGGCCTCGTCAAAAGTCCCTCTCCAACTTTCCTGCAGGCTCCCTTCAGGTACTGGAAGGCTGCAATTAGGTCACACCAAAGCTCTCTCCTCTCCAGGCTGAACAATCCCAATTTTCTTAGCCTTTCCTTGTACAAGATATGCTTCATCCCTCTAAACATCTTGGTGGCCTCCTCTGGACTTGTGTTCACAAGAGTGCTGAATGAATCCATAAAACTGTGGAATAATGTCTTGATGGTGACCCTTTCCCTGCATTTGTAGTTTAGAAATGAGAAGGCATACAGGAAGATGTGAGGCTGAATCTTTCCACATAGTCCAGATCTGGAATTAAGAAGTGAGCCCACAGCTGCAAAAATCAATTCAAACACCCACCCCAAGACACTGCAGAGGATTTCAGAGCCAAATGTGCCCCTTTCTGAGGCTGGTGTTACTGGCAGCCTGGGTGACCACAGCCACTATTTCTGATTCCACTGCCAACTTCTCTCATATTTTGTTGGTAAACAAAATTTGGGGATAAACAGGGACCTCTGGAGATCACCCAGTTCAACCCTGCTGCTAAGGCAGGGTCAACGGGAGCAGGAGATACAGGAACATGTCCAAGTGGGTTTGGAACGTCTCCAGAGAGGGAGACTCCACAATCTCCCTGGGCAGCCTGTTCCAGTGCTCTGCCACCCTCAGTGGAAAGAAGTTCTTCCTCATGTTGATCGGAACTTTTTGTATTTCAGTTTATGGCCACTGCTCCCCGACCACTGAAAAGAGGCTGAGACCATCGTCTTGGCACCTGCCTTGGAGATATTTATATGGATTAATGACACTAAGCAGGCCCAGTACGCCTGACAGACACTCCAACTCCGCGTTCCTCAGCCGGAACGCTCCTCCTCAACCCCGCACGCCCCGGCCCGGCCAGGGCTGGGATTCGAACCCGAGGGCCCGGGAGCGGCGGAGGGCGCGCAGGCGCGCGCACGCTCTGTGCGGGCGGGGCGGGGTCGCGCGGCCGCTTATGCCGGGGGCGGGGGGAGCGCATCTCTGTATCCCTCTGCCCCGCATCCCCGCCTGCGCCGCTCCCACCGCCATGGACGAGGAACGCGTGAGTCCCCGCGGGGCCGGGCCGGGTGGGCAGCGCCGGGGCGGAGGGGGGGGAGAGGGGCTGGAGAAGTGTCGGCGGAGCGTTTTCCCGGCCGTGTTGGCGTTTCCCGACGCTAGGCCTGGCTGCCTGGGGAGGGGTGGTGGAAGAGGGAGTTGTACGAGAGGACAGCGGCGCAAGGGAGGACTTCGGGGGATGCGCATCCAGAGAGGCTTCCCCGAATCTGCTCGCTCCCCGCCTGTGTTGCGGGAGCAAGGAATATCTGCAGACGAGGAATGTCTCCCTCTCTCTGGAGATATCTCGGACCCACCAGGACGCGCTCCTGTGTCACCTGCTCGAGGTGACGCTGCCTGGGCAGGGGGGATTGGGCTGGATGATCTCCAGAGGTCCTTTCCAACCCCAGCAATTCCTGTTGTTCTGTAAGGAAGTGCGACAGCGGTGCGGAGCCCTTTCACCCTGTGTATCCCTGTCATAAGTGATTATGGTGCGTACATAAGCCCTTCTGTTTGCCACTGATGCAATCTAGAGTTGAAGGGAATTAATGAATAAAAGCGTTTTGCGGCTTTTCTTTTCCCAGTGGCTGCTACCCTACAATTCCCTCCTTCCTTTACTTGCTATCACCCCCCTTGGGGAAATCACTGGCCAAGATTTGGGGCTTTCTAAAAATGATGCTCCCCTGAAAAAAGTTATGACTCAGCCTTTTGGCTCTCAGTCTGTTGGTGCAGAAGGGCTTCTGTTACTGTCTCTGTGAGGATTGTGCTTTCCTCAGCTTAGAAACTGGCTTGTGAGTGGGGTCAGAGTGACTTAGCGCTACTGATGGCTTGAAACTTACAGATTAGGGATGTTTGATACTTCAGTTAAGTGTTTGTGCACTGCCAGGCTGTGTGTTAGAGGAGAAGTTGTTGCCTGAACATTCTCACACCATTTAAGGAGTCGCAGCTTCTTCAGGCTTAGCCTCAGGTCTCCCATAATACAGTCTTCAGGTGTCAGATTTACCAAAATAAATCCCTTAAGAGAGTGGTACAGCAGCAGGTCAGCTTAAGCTGAGACCCAAAACAATCTCCTCACAGTTATGCCCTGATGACTTTGCACATGCTCACGTGCTTTTGGTCTGGTGCTGATTTTTCGTCTGGGGTCCTCTGACACATCTTGGGATTCTTTCTCTGCATCCACACAGGCAGGCTCTTCACTGTTCTTACCTTGTTCAGTTACAGTTTCTGCTGATAACTGTATCCTCCTTTGTGCCTCCAGTGCACCTGCTCGCTGGCAGAGCATGGGAAGCTAAAAAAGCCCCAGACTTGTGGTAAATGTTACTTAAAGACAACCAGAACATCAGTGTTATGTCAGTATGCTTCACATCCTAAAGCCAAAACCCAGCACTGTGCCTGCTACTAGGAAAATTACTGAGGAAATTAACTCTGTTCCAACTGACAGCAGAGCTTGGTGTGAGTTCCCAGCTTGTGGTCAGCAAATCCAGCTGCTCATCCTAAGCAAGTAAAGCTAAGCAAGCAATATGCCAGATCACACAGTATTGTATCTCTGTGTAACTCATTCTCCTTAAAACTTATTTATGCTAAGCAACTAATGTCTCTGAACACATGCTTTGGAAGGTGAGATTGATGTGAAATGGCAATAAGTGTACTTCTGGTAGGAACTATGTGAATTTGAGTCTGTCTGCCTTTGCCTGCTCTATGTGAGATTAGTCTCTGGAAGATGAGTAAATGAGGGCTGCAGCTGCTGTGGGTGCCCTAAGTGGTTGTTTCTGAATGGACTCATATTTGAATTTCAGTGCTGCTCAGAGGTTCTGAATACAGTAGCAAAATTGCAGAGGATCTCACATTTTACAATACTTTCTCTAAGAGTATTAAATTTGCTACTGCCACCTGCACTGTATGAAGTTCTCCTTCAAACTTCAGCTTCAGTGTCTTGACAAGTGCAGAAAATTAAATTAATGAAGGCTAAGTAAGCATGTCCTCTTTGAAATTTGATATGGGCGTGAAGGTTAAAATGTCTCACAATTTTGTCCTAGGCCCAAGACTGCTACAGAAACTGCTCTGTATGCAGACAGGTCATAAGCCTTCAATATGATCTTGATCAAGTTGATAGCTTCCTTCTTAAACAGAACTGCTGTAATTGTTTATTGTTTATCAAAGTTTACTCTTTAACTTTTATGAGGGCCCTCTCTGCTTCTAGAAGTGGACAGCTGTCTTCCAGTTGTTGCTATGTTTTTGTGTCTAAACGCTTTTTAAATTACCCTCACACATAGATCTTCTTCTTTAATCATAGTGTGGCTATAGAACCCAACAACATTGTTCAGCACAAGAAGACTTTTTTTCCCCATGTGTTTCAGCTAAATAAGCCCTAAGATCCTTGCTGAAAGAGGATTGTGAGTTTCTGTGTTCATCCAAATTGACAGTTCTGCTCATAGGATCTAAGGCTTATCTCCAGGCTATCTGACACGTGAAAACAATTGCCTCTGGTCAGTGGTGAATGCAGAAGCAGCTGGTTGGACAATGGTGATTCGTCTGCCATTCTAATGTACACAAAACTGCCTTTAGCCTTGCTCAGTTTTCACCAGACAACAAAAAAGTTCAGTAATGAAGTGATCGAGACTTGCTGTACTCTTGTTTCTGAGAGGAGCCAAGGTCTTGTTTCTGTTCTGAGAGTCCTGACTTCAGCCATTGATAGCTGGTCTGTTACCTCTGCACATTACACCATCAACACCTGTGCTAAAAGCGCTAAAATTCCAGATTCCTCTGTCAGTGGTTTAACTTTGTGAGCATGACACCAGAAAACAGGCAGTGGGCTGGGATACCAGTAAATACCTCACTGCAGATTTGTTGTAAGCTGCTGCGGAAGGGATCAGAAGAAAGAGGAAGCAGCATGGCTTAGGACCAGGGGAGAAGTTCCTTGTACTGGATGTAGTGTTGAGATTCACTGTGGATGTTGTGAAAGGATAAAATATTCTTCTTGCTTTCCAGCAGACAAATGTGATCTAAACAGTACATGGTTATTAAGGAATTGCTTGTGGAAGGAACTTCTGCAATATCTCTTTGGTGGTCTGGGTGCTTTTAAAACGTGCTTATTATTTCTCCATGCCTTGATTTCTTAAGTGTTGTCAAGTAACAGTGTTAGGCTGAGCTATTGAAACTCTGAGTCCAGCTGATTAATAATTTATTAATTATAATTAGGACAGGGATTACTTTTTTTTTTTAAAGAGCCAAATTTAGCATATTAGAGTTTGATTTGCTTCTGAAACTTCTTATCAACCAGCCTGAAGTAAAATTACAGAAAATTCTTTGTTGCTTCGTCACCTTGTCCTTTATTTTTACTTACATACGGTCATATGCTTTGAGCTTTACTTGACTTAGGTACCACTCACTTATGTGTTTTTGTCAAATTCTTAGAATATGTGACTGACTACTCAACAAAATTAGACTTGGTAGTATTAATTAATTTAGAATACATTTTGATGTACCTGATAGTTTTGCCTGCTTGTATGTGCTTTTTAAGCTGAATCTACTGCTTTTTGAACATGTGGATTAGTACATCACTGAAATAATCTTGGTTCTCTTTCTAGGCTCTCAGAAAGCTTTCCTCTTTGAGGTCACTTTTAATTGGAATATGAGACTATTCAACCAAACTGTTTTGCCACTTGTAGAATAAGTGTACAGATCACTGTTACAGTTTTATTTCTGTATATAGAATAAACTGTCAGCTTAGTTATTTAACACTTGTTTCTTTCAACACTGGGAAATGCTAGTTTTTCTTCTATGTTGCCTTTTACCAGCTTTTTAAATTTTCTTTATTAGTTACCTGTTTTGTTGCTCAGGCACTGCCTTCCTCATCTGGAGAAGCTGTGTGTGCCAGAGGTGTTCTGGTGTAGGTGACTTGCTTAGCAAAACATGTGGAACAGTGGAGTATTATAAAACAGGTTCTCGATTTCCCTCAAACTAACACCTGGAGATCTTCAGTTTGGTGGAATGCTTCTTAGACCTGTGGTATCCTTTCCCTTTTCTAACAAAATGCGTTTTCTGATCCCATCAGAACGCAAGCTCAGTTTGCCATGCTTGGGATGTGTATGATGAGTTTTCATGTATGGTGAAATGGTGATGACCAAAAAAATCACGAGGTGATTTTACAACTTCTCTCACTTGTTTTTGTAATTCTAGGAGACTCTGCAGAGGATTGTCAGTACTCTAGTGAACAAAAATGATGAAATTCACAACTTCATCGACATGCTGAACCATACAATATCAAATGTTCAGGTACATATATATTGAGGTTCATAGCTTGTAGCTGAGAGGGGAGCACTTTTCCAATTTTGTTAGTCCCAAACTGGATAGTGTCTAAGGGATGGGCTGTAAGAATCAAGTTCAAAATACTGCATGTCAGAAGTCTGTCTGTAGATAAAAGGCATGATAGTTTTGCATCTCATGAGAAAAGCCGTTGTAGAACTTCATTTGTGTGGAAAAGAGAATTTGGATTTGATGCAAGATCTCAAACTCCTGTTAGATGGAAGTACTCTGTTTTTTAGACTTCTACTCTATTTGGCAAGCTGAAAAATGAGATCGTCCTGGTACTTGAGAGAATATTATTTGCTCTTTCACTTTTTGGTAGTTGCAAATTGTTGGGCTTAAGCTGAAAGTTAGGCCTAGCTGTTAAAGCATCTACACGAGGATAAGGTTTAGGTTCTTTTAGTCTGTCAATCAGCTATAAGTTGTTTCATGCTAAAGCTGAGATAAGTTAACTGCAGATATGGAAATTGTCCAGCAAATCTTTAAATTGATGTCTTGACTGCAGCTTTTAGTATGATATGAAATCACTTTACATGGAACTGGATAACTGCCTCCTTCCAAACATCTAGCAAGCCACATATAGTTGTAGGAGGGAAATCAAGGCTTCTTTTGGCATGGTACAAAGCTGCCAGGTATGCTGGTTCTGTGCAAGTTTGAGCATCATGGAATTTTCATGCGTGTCAGCATCCAGAGTCCAGGATTTTTCTGTCGTTCCTAATGCTTTTTCCCTTTTGATAAGTTGAGGAGCAGTCACAAGGTATCTAGTGGTCCTGGCAAAACACATGTGGGCAAATAATGTGAGTTTCAGTCTAAAAGGCTAGTTTTCATTGTTTCCAGTGTAAACAATATTTTCAATTCTCTTCTTAGGTAAACTCTTCCAATGCAATCAGTGAACTGGATGAAGAATTTGATGGTCTGTATTCTGTATTGCATGAGATGAAGGGGAGTATGGCCAACACTATCCAGCAAGAAGAGGCTTGTAAAATTCAAGCTCTGCAGGTAACTATATAACTACATTTGTAAAATTCTTTTAAACTTCCTCTGTTCCCGTTCCTCTGCTGTTCCCGTCTGTCATATAGCAATATTGATTTTCAGGATTGTCTTGTGACAGTTCTGGAGCTGGTTGGGGATAAAGTAATTGCCTTTTTCAAAGCTACTGCTACATTAAACACTGTCATTCATAGATCAGTAGTATGCAGTTCTGTAAATAGAAATTGTAATGCACAAGAATATAAGTGTTTATTTCTTTACTTCTGAAATCCTTATTTTTTGGGGGGGGGAGAAACAGGCCTTGAAATTAAATCTGGCTTTTAAATGAGACTTCACCACCTACCCAGCTTTTTCCCCTTTGGAGTTGTAGGATGTGGCATGTACCACTGCGCACTTGTGAAGCACAGTGAAGTTTTGGTTGCATGCTGTGTCAGAGGTAATCACCTTGATTATATAAGTTGATTTATAATAAGTTGTTATAAATGCATAATAAAGCCATGTAGTTTCTAGGGCTGGTACTTCATAAACCACTTTTTAAAATGTGAATACATCAAATTGTTCTCTCTGTTTTTGCTTCAGGATCAGCTTAGCCAGTGTAGTCATGCCCTGGAGAGTTCTGAAGAGCTACTGGAAATTGCTGTGCAGTCTCTGGACATAAAGAACCCTGCGAAACTCTTAGAGGTAGAAAACATTGAGCAGATGGACATAAGGCCGATGTTGGTATCCATCTCCATTTGAAATATCCTTTGCATTACTCTCCTGGACCCTGTAAACTTACCAACTGTACTGACAGTAAGGATAGAGAGGCATGTAAAAATACAGTTATTGCTCTGTTAAAGAAGCCAAGTCAAGCACTACAGTCTTGAATTTTTATGCAATTTCTAACAAAATAAGGGGTTTTTTTGTTATTCAGAGTGAGCAGGGAAGGAAAACAATGCCTTCTCCCAAACAACTGCCTTCTCCCAAACAAAATGCTTGACTGCCATTGTTAAGCAAACTTGCACTGATAAACTCAGGAAGTGAAGGTGAAATAAATCTCTCTAAAGCTGAGTAAAGACTTAGAAAATGTGTGATGGCCAGCACTCGAAGTCACTCAAAGTGACCTGTCCATTCCCAGTGCTGATCCATGATGCTTGCAGACAGTCTCTGGATTCTGTCTGTAGGTGATAAGATGTTTGTTTTGCAGAACTTAATGCAAACTGTGGATCTTGAACTCTGCAGCTGTGCTGAACGATCTTGCAAAACTAGATTCAGTTCAGAACTTAACTTAGCTTGAAACTGAATTCTGTATATTCCCCAAAATCTTCCAACACGTTTGTGTAGACAAGAGCCTGGATTTGGGCCTTGCATTGTGATACCAATACAGATAATTTTTCTTTACCACAGCAGATTTGTAAATCAGGTAACATGTATCTAACTGGAAGAATATGCTTGTAAGTTAATGAAGCAGTTCCCCACATACACTTAATCAGTACACTAGTGCTTGCTACAATAACCCTTGTGGTAGTACTGGGATCAGCTGCACCAAATGCAAGGCCAAATTACTTCTTTTCTTCCTGCCTTTTAGCGGGACACAAATCTTGTTAAAAGAGTGAGGAGGAAAGCTATCTTACTGTGTCGGTTTTAGCTTTTGGCAGCATGTTTGTGTGCTGTCTTGTTTTCTGAGTGTAAGCTTTGATTTATGTGGCTTGAAGATCAACGATTCCTTAAGCTGAGCATTTTTCTTAGGACTTCAGTTGGAGTTGTTCTTTCTGTCTTGTCACAGTGATGTGTAAAAAATAAAGTCAGCTCTATGCAGAGTATAGCGTAGACTTTATTGTAAGGTGTTTCGTTTCAGATATCTCTAATGCTCTATTCCAATCAAATAGACTAAGGAAAGCTATTTGAGTGTTTGCTGGGGGGAAAGTCTCTTCAGGTTTGGCATCTGAAGCTTAAGATACCAAGATCCAATTCAATGAACTCTTAATATCTAGCATATGGTACTGGTATTACACTAACTAGCATTTGTGCATTTGGATATGGCATTTTAAGGTAATATTGCCTTGTCTATTAGGCAGACAATTCTATTACTCTGCTGGTAAGAACAACAAGTGTTCCTGAAGGGAAAGCTCCAGCCCATGCTCTTCTATTGGCACAGATTTTCTTTGGATATTCTAGGAGTGTTGTGAAGTAGCTCTGTTTATCTACAGCTGTCATATAGGAGAATCAGCCCATAGCTTCTACAATAACTTTGTTTTGAGGTAAAATAAAACTACCTCTTTAATTAAATTATTTCTAAACACTTGGTTTTTTCCTGCTTCCCACTTTTGGAATATACAATTGGTTTTGTAGCAGGGACAACATGATTTTTTTTTTTTAATTGAGTATGACTTGTAATTAGTGAAAAATTGGGAAGTTCTCCACTTTTGACTTCAAACTGGAAAGCTACTTGATGTTTCTTGTCTCCTCTTTGGAAGGAAAACCAGTTCAGCTGAATGGCAACTGCATCAAATAGCAACATTAGCTTCAGTCATGGATAACAGACACAACTAGACCATCACTACTTCAGCAATAACATTTGTTTTAGGTTTGTAGCTCCTCTTCGTGAAGGACAGGAATTTTTGTCTTTCTAAATGCCAGTTAGTCTTTATCTTTGAAATATGTTATCACCACTTCTGCATCTGCTTGAGGAGTATCATTTAAGTGCTGGGAAGAACTATGTTCTGTCGTTTTTTAATAGTGGCATGCAGAGACAACATTTAGGAAGTATTGTTGGAAGAGTTTAATAACTTTCATAGTAAAAGTTAGAGCAAGTCCTATTTTTTCTTGTTTATCAGAGCATACATCCTATGATGTGTAGCCAAACAAGCCATGTGTGGTCACATGCCGCTAATAAGCACTTCATAGCTTCACAGAAAATACCATGGTAGCTAAATGTTGCTGGCTTAGTCCTGTACCTCCTTTAAAATGTGATGGGGAGTAGATTTCTCTTCATCAGTTTAGTTAAAAAGACAAAGTCACACCCAGAAAGTTGAGCAATTTGGAATTGGTTTGGTGTGGTTGTTTAAATCAGTAATTTTTTTCTCAGGTGAGATGCTGTTGCCATGCTAACCCATGCTATTAGTGTGCTTAATGGGACAATCTATTTTGATAAAAATGTTAAGCTCATTTTGATCTTCAAATTTGAGCAATGCAGTGGAGATGGTTCTCAGCCTTCTTGCATGTTACTGCCATGGATACTTGCATGGAAATACTAACTGCTTTCTCTCTCTCTTCTTCCTGACATGCATCAAGGCTGCCAGACAGATCAAAGATAGGTACAGTACAAAATCTATCACTTTTCTGTCTTTGAATTAATCTTATCCTTGAAAACACATTTATTTTGAAAGGGCCATAGTCAGCTTAAGTCAAATTTGTTGACCCTTCCCTAAGTGTTAGCTGCCACAACTCTTGAGAGAGAGCTAAAAACTTCTGTGCTGCTCATGTAGTATTTTTCCTGGCTTTTCATATCTTTAAATAAATAGGTTTTAATGAAGGGAATGGAGCTCTGTATCAGCTACTGCTATTACGATTATGTCTTTAAATATATATATGTATATAAATTATTTTTAATAATAAGCTTATTAATACCTGATGGCTGAAATTTAATGATGTTTCAAGCTGACTCTGCCCCTTTAAGTTATGAGAAAACATTGTTATTTGTCTATTTTTTAAAATGCTTAAGGACTTTTGCTAGCTAATTTTCCTTCTGAATGTCAGAAGTCTTGTAGCTGTTAAAATATTTCTGGTGACATCACTCTGACTAATACAGTGAAATTATTATTTCTGGTAGCTTTTCTTTGAGCTGTGTTTTCAAACTATTGTTTAAAAAGCAAAGCTTTACTTTTCAAAATAAATGCTAGGGCCATTTTTCCTTCACTTAGAAGAATGTTAACTATATTCCAAGAGTCTGACCTTCTGGTTCAAAAAACTTACTATGACGTGCATAATACCTTGAAAGGCAGCTGACAGGGTGTTTTCAGCATATGTTGCTCTTATGGACCAAATAGTTTGTCTTTCAGTTTACAGGTTTTTCAAGGAAGGGTCTTATGGACTAAATTCTCTTAAGTGCTGTATAAAATGAGTAATTGCTAGAGAAATAAAACTTTGCATTTCCAAGGGTAAAGATTTAGGGTCCTTAACAAATCAGAGGGAAAGTGGATAGTAGCAGTGATGGGAATCTTAATACTTTTTATCAGTAGTAATTTCTGGTTTCTTGAAATGCTGTATCACTTCATCCTTTGTGGTTCTATAAGACTGGTGTCTAAACAGAAGTTAAAAAGCTATCTGAAGCCAACTGCTCCTTGGTGTTCTCCTACTGCTAATCAGAGGATTATTTTTCCTTAAGGAGAGATTTACTCTACCCATCTGGCCTAGCAGTGGAATGTGCCAGACAGCCCATATAGAATTTCAGAACATGAACCCTGTCTTGGGAAATCAATTGACTTGTCTTTTATGATATTCAGTTCAGTCTTGTGTCCCAAAATTGTAGTGCTTGTCACTCCTGATATATATATATCTTTAATAATAAACTTGATATTTCCTCCCCCTTCCTTACTACCAGATTTTTTGTTTTTCACTATTATTTGGTGTATCTGTGGTTAGCACACAATCTCTCTTGCATGCTAGTGAAGTAATATGAACTAGGTATTCTAAAGATGCCACACATCTGTGGATGTAAAATAAATTCAGGTATTTACAGTTGACTTTTGTGGTGTGTATAATACTTTGGACCCCTGGTGGCCTAGTGGTTAGCATGCAGGACTCTCACTGCTGTGACCCAGGTTCGATTCCTCAGTCCCCCGGGCAGATGGAGCCCGTTAGCCCTGTGAGGCCATCCATCTATGAGAAGGTCACTCTAAACAAACCTACGTCCTGAGGACCTCACTGCCATTGTCCAAGCTTGCTTGGCCCCGGCAGATGAACCTTAGGATTAAAGGGTGGGCTCAGTTCAGCGCAGGCTGTGTCTCACCTAAAAAATCCATTGCGCAGGCTGGAAAGGTAAAAGACCTTTCCCAAAAATCTTCGTTCGCGAAGACTGGCCATTATAATACTTTATAGTTAAGAATTTTGTATTTTTTTTTAAGCAGAATTTGGGACCTGTGTGCTGTCGGAATCAGTGTTATTCAAATTCTTCTGCATGGCCTGATGTCTTCAGAGTCAGAGAACTATTCTAGAAACTTGTCCTTGTAGTGTAGTTGGAGTACAGAATTGGGAGTATTCAGAGCAAGTGCTGAGCTAAGATTTCAGAAGTGGAAATGGGAGCACAGGATCACAGGATGGATCGTGGAGGGAGTGACCACAGTGGGTCATCTGGTCCAACCTCCCTGCTCCAGCAGGGCCATCCCAGAGCACATGACACAGGATTGTGCCCATACGGTTCTGGAATATCTCCAGTGAGGGAGACTCCACACTCTCTCTGGGCAATCTGTTCCAGTGGTTGGTCACTGCACAGCAAAGAATTTCTTCCTCATGTTCAGGTGGAACTTCCTGTGTATCAGGTCTGCCCATTCCTCTTGTCCCATTGCTGGGCACCCCTGAGCAGAGCCTGGTCCATCCTCTGACCCCTCCCTGCAGACACTGACAGACACGGACAAGGTTCCCTCTGTCTCTTCTTGAGACTGAACAGGCCCAACTCCTTTAGCCTTTCGCTAATTATCTTTGTAGCCTCCACTGGACCCGCTCCAGGAGCTCTTTGTCTGTCCTGAGGAGCTCAGAACTGGATACAGCACTCTAGATGTGCTTCACAGGGCTGAGTAGAGGGGCAGGATCACGTCCCTGTCCTGCTCGCAATGCTCTTCCTGATTCACTGCCAGATGCCACTGTCCACCTTGACCCCCAGGGCCCACTGCTGGCTCAGGGACAGCTTGTTGTCCACCAGGACCCCCAGGGCCTTCTCCACAGAGCTGCTTTCCAGCAGGTCAACCCCCAACCTATCGTGATGCCTGGCGTTATTCTTCTCTGGGTGCAGGACCTTGCACTTGCCTTTGTTGAATTTCAGAGAGTTCTTCAGTGTATCTTGTAAAACAGGTCTGATACATGCATGTTCCAAAATGCAGTTTAGCATTTCTCATATCCGGATACAATCAGACATAGATATGAAATCAGCATAGTCAGCTTGTTTAGTGCTGTTTAGAAATGCCTAAATATGATCCTGAGTCTGGGGTGCTTTAGATTTTTCACACTTACTGATTTTATGTCAAGTGATATGGATTTTGTTTTGTCTCTTATCCAAGCTTTTCAGTAGCAGAAGGGTTTAAGCTCTTCTCTAGTTGCCTCTAGTATTTATTTGCCTAGTAATATGGAACAACTGGTAGCTTGCACTATTATTCTGAGACAGTTTATTTTTGAGTGTGCTAAATGGTAAACAGTTATCTGTTAGAAAAATGTTCTTCTCTTTGATCAGTAGTTTGACGTTAATGATACAGGTTATCTGATTGCAGTTTTGAAAAATGGCTTAAACAATGTAAGATACATTTTGTTAATGCTTCTTTCTTGACTTCAGTGTCACAGTGGCTTCAGCATTCCGCCTCTCCCTGAAACCAAAAGTCAGTGACAGTATGGCTCATTTGATGGTGGACTTCACTCTGGAAAAGCGCATGCTTCAGGCTGTGAAGTTTTTGCCAGGTAAAAACTGTATGCACTGGGTTTAATTTGTTATTACATGAAACAATTTACTATCTTCAAACAAACCAAACAAAAGAAAACTGTACCGCTTGCACCCTTTTTCAGAGTACCTAAACTCATTCTTACTCATTGCATGTTAATTTGAATACCTCAAGGATGAGAGTTTTCTGGCTTTTTTGTTAGTTTCTACATATGACAGGATTTTGGAAAATAACATTGACCTCAGAAGTGAGAATGAGTCTTCCAGACCATGTTTTTTTCTGAGTTGTCAGTTCTCTGTACTTTGTGAAGTTACCTGAAGTTTCTCTTGATGCTCAGTGACACTCCAAAGTCCTGCTCCTCTGCAGTAGTGTTATAGATGGACATGTAAACTGATATGTCACTTTCAAGAGTGGTGAAATGGTCTGAAATATAGGAAAGAGATAGTCTACTAGTGCTGTGATTATGATTACCATAACACAAAATGTGTATTGATACATCTATTCCTGACAGTAGACTTAGGTGCATTAGACCAGTATATATCTTTAATGTCTTTTTATTCATATTGCTTCCCTATTTAGAACACTTTGCCCTTGACTGTTACCAAGAATATATTGACAGGAATATGCTGGCAGGGATGCAGATTGTTCCATCTCTGGGTCGCTGATCAAAATCTGTTAAGGACTCGGCAGCATCAGTTTGCATCTCTTCCCGTTTGTCTTGGATACAGTATGTGGTAGCAGGTGTAGTAAATGACCAGTGTTATTCCTGGTGGTCATCTATCAGAGTCCAGGCAGAAATTCACCTTCTAGTCTTAGACTCTGGGTGTCAATCATTGCTCTGTATTCCATAGCTAAGGGTAAGCTGATCACAGTGTACCTGTTTAATAGGAATGACAGTGTAAAGATCTAACAGCAAGTATGAACAAAATCTTGTGTCTAGATAAAGGTATTATTTAGTATGACCTTTTTTATACATGGATTTTCCTTGTTAAATACATAGGAATTTAAATTGGTTTGGACCTTTGATTTTTTTAAATAGGAAAATTGACTGTCTGGGTATAAATCTTGCTTTTTTTCTACTGTAGTTCCAAGCTTTCAAATTATTCAGACACCAAATACTTAATAACAGCTCAGGCAAATTTGTACTGAGCATTGACAGGCCCTCATACATGAGGAAATACTAATGTCCTAGTCTAGGAAGTTGAAAATGGGTTTGGTGGTGTGGTATTTTGAACACTGCTTGCCAGAGAATTATGCTGAAGGCTCGGTGTCACCCCAAGCACATATAAGACTCTTTATCTGGTATCTTATGACAAAAATAATGGGAGTAAGTAGCTAAACTTAAAGGTATAGGAGCTGAATTGCTTGTCCTAGTCCTAATTTTTCTTTTGCCTATTAAGGCATCATATTGAATTAATTTCAAATTATTGCTGGATGAATTTGATGGCAAATGCATGTAATTAACACTTGAACCTGTGTTGTAGTTTAACCCCAGCAGGCAGCTAAACACCACAGAGCTGCTTGCTCACTCTCCCCTGCCATGGTGGGATGGGAAAGACGATAAGAAGGGTAAAAGTGAGAAAAGTTGGGGGTTGAGATAAAAACAGTTTAATAGGTAAAGCAAAAGCTGTGTGTGTAGGTGAACTTATCTCCATCATGGGGACTTGGGAGGACAAGACGTCATCACTCTGAACATCCCCCCTGCCCAGTTTATGTGCTGAGTGTGACGTCATATGGCCTGGAATATCCCTTGGGTCAGGTGGGGTCAGCTGTCCTGGCTGTGCTCCTTCAGCTCCGTCATTGACAGGGTGGTGAGAAGCAGAAGAGGACTTGATGCTACTCAAATTAACTAAAACCCCTGTGTTATCAAAACTGTTTTCATCACAAATCCAAAGCACAGCACTGCACAAGCCTCTGTGAAGAAATGTAACTGTCCCAGTGCAGACTTCAATATTTTGTGCTTTCAGTCTCTTCTGTGCTGCTCATTTGTTCTCAAGCATTTTAAACCTATAACACCAGCTTCAGTGTAATTCCTGCTTGGCTTAAACTGCAGGGATGTAAGGGTAAAAGGGTGTGTTTCAGCAGTGCTGTGTTGAAATATTTGAAGAGATCATGAAGAGAAGGTGTGAAAGTAGTGTTCATGAAGCAAGTTAGGCCTTCTGTTTCTAGTAGACCTGCTGTAGCTCTAGGAGGCGTCTGTATCTAGAGTGTAAAATTACACATCTCTAAAGGACTGAACCATAAATAATGTGAAGTTGATTGTCATCAGTCACTGTGGAGGGGAATCATGGATAACAATCTGTTCAAGAAATAGTTATGCAGAAAACTGCATAAAGGCAAAAGTGTATGTAATTAGGACTTGGTCACAGAAAGCACAGTTAAAGGCCTGAGGGTTATGAAAAGAGATGATTTTTGACCAAAAAAAGTCTGCAGGTCTATCAGTTCCACAGAGCATCAGGATTATCCTTTTTTGTTGCTCCTACTTGATACATTGACTTGCAGGCCACTCTCGTGTGTATTTCAAGCCTTTATCAATGCTGAAACAAAGGAAAAGATTTTTGCAGAATCTTCCTCCAAAAAATGCAAACAGTAAGAAGTCTTTGTTACTTCCTCCAGCTAAAGTCTTCCTTGAATGTACTTTAGACACTATAAATAGTATGTAAATGCCTTCTTTTGCAAAATATTTTCCCCAGACTGAAGTGCTCCCTGATTTCCTGGAAATAGACTTCTGTTGTATATAAACAAAACTTCAGCCTTTAGTGGATCTTTGGAATTGTTTTCCCTTCTTTCAAGACAAGGAGTGAAAAGGAAAGAAAACTAGGTGACTGTGGAGTGGTTAGTGGGAAACACTGTGTATCACTAAAGACAGTGTAGTGATTTATAGGAAATATAAGTGATGCTGTGTGGGGGCTGCAGATGTACTTACCTTCCAAAGACTCAGAAACAGAAGTTTGCTTTTTAATGTTCTCCCTGTGCAGTATTTATTCTAAATGTAGATTCATAATTGTAAGTCCACTCTACTCTAGCAAGTCCTTCTTACTGCTTCCAGAAGGGAGTCAGCCTAACTTACAGACAAAACAAACATCTGGAAGATTTGAAACAGATGCTCACTCTAGAGCTCATGTGTACTTCTCATTTAGTAAAACGTATGTTAAATAGAAGAAATGAGTAATAAGCCTAGTCTTTGATCATGCTTTGCTAATGAAACAGATCCTCTAAAAGGAAGGAGTGTTACTAGGCCAGGGGCAACTTCTGGATTCTGTAAGTCTAAGGAGAACAAAGTAATACCCATCATCGTCTTTAAGCTGACCTGTGTGCTTGTGCAGTCCCTAAAGCTCCAGAGATAGATGTAGCAGCGTGTCTGGTTGCTGATAACTGCATAACAGTATCATGGAGGATGCCTGAAGAAGACCCCAGAATTGATCATTTTGTACTGGAGTACAGGAAAACCAACTTTGATGGGCTCCCTCGACTAAAAGGTGAACAGCGCTGGGAAGTGATCAGCTACATCAAAGCCACTCAATACACATTATCAGGTAAAGGTCTTTTATACTCCAAACACCAGAATATCAACATAAGTCTTTATGCTTGGAAGTTTTGCAAAATACCCCTTTTTCTGCATGTAATGAAGCTTCCATTATATCACGTTAGTCTTGAGTGCTTTGTACAGTAATAGCTCTGTCTTTTATTTTGACTTTGAGGTTTTGTAAAAAATCATGTGTTAATTAAAGTTCATGCTGATATTTAAGCTTGTTTTTTGCAGATTGGGGTAAATGCAAGACAGCTGCATGGAATAGGCCTTAGTCTTGTAAAAGTTGTCAGTAAGCAATGTAATTCCAGGTTTCTAAACATTTGCTTTTTAGGTCTGAAATTTGATACAAAATACATGAACCTTAGAGTACAAGCTTGCAACAAAGCTGTAGCAGGGGAATACTCTGATCCCATAACTCTGGAAACCAAAGGTAAAATTTGAAAGACTAACCTTAGCTGTAGTGAAAAACCTGTACTTAAACTTTTCTGCCTTCTTTATGAACCTGTATGTTGAATCTGCTTCTGAACAAACACTGCTGAAGCACGTCCTAAGTAATAAGGAAAACAGCCATCTCTGTAAAGGATTAAGAAGCATATTGGCACAAAGCTGTGCTTTCAGAATTCAGGCCTTGAAAAATGGGATAATAATGTCAACTTTCTCCAGCAGAGCTTGACATTGGCTGCTTTGAATTGTGGATTGACAGTGCCATGTGCTCGTGCATCATGCCAGCATACAGCAAGAGAAAGATGAATGTTGTGGATGAATGACTCTTGGGGCATCTAAACAGTTGGTGTAGTTATCTGGTTATTAGTGACAGATACAGCTTTCTGTAACTAGAAGGGGCTGGAAAGGGTTGATTTGGTTTTTTGTTTTTTGGTGTTTTGTTTTTTTTTTACTTTGTAGCTGTAGATTCTAACCACTGTCAATATTAAAAAATAAACAACTTCAAATTTGCTAAAGGTTTACAGTCATTGTGTTCAAAATTGGTTGGTGTGAGGACTGTTAGGATGGCTTCCTAACATCATCTTTTAAATGAGCTAGCAGAAAAAAATCCTGGAAGTGATGTTTTCTGAGAGAACACAAGTATTAACTCTTAAGGTGGCGATAGTGATCCTGTGGCTTGAGTTACAGCTAGATCTGTGGTGTAAAGGGCAAAATGACTGGTATCGACTATATAAATTTATATGTAAATTCTAATACTTGTGGAAGCTGTTTCATAAGAACAAAGCTATCTATATGCAGTTTGAATGAGCTAATGGGCATTCTGATAACTTTCCTAAAATTACTTTAATACTCTTAAACAACAGTCATTGTCAGACACATAGTATCCACTTAATAGCCACTTACATTCCCTACTCCAGTAACAGAAAAGTAATTCTGGTTTTGATTGTTTGGGCAGTTACCACACTTCCTATATTATTTTCATTATTTATGGGTGAACATTTAGTTCACTTTCTTTATTAATCCACCCATAGAAAACCAGCTTCCTCATCCATGTGATTACCTGACTGTTCTTTACATTTGTGTACTGTTAAACTCTAAACTCTTAAAAATCTCAAGTATACTTTCTTTGAGAATCAGACTGCAATATCTGTTGGTATTAGGACAGTTACAGAACAGTCTGTAAATATCTTTAGGGAATTTCGCCTGTTGTGTTAGGTTTTTTTTCTTGCACGAAGGGCTTGGCTGCCACAAATACCAAGTCTCTTCCTGCTCCATGAATCCTCTGCTGTTCTTGTATCTGCAGCTGACTTCACAGTTCAGCATTGTCTACCTGGATGTGCTACCCTGTCTACTGAGTATTCCCCAAGTTTGAAGTCCTTATAAATCATAAACACCTTGTTGGAGAATCAGTGCTGCTGAGCATGGAAAATAAGCCTTCCTTTTTAAGTAATTCATTATTATAAGAATCTTGAGTAGGCTGTAAACAGCAGCAGCAAGGACTAGCTGAATTTACTTCCTGACTCTGAAGCATTTTAGAGATGATAATACTTACTTTGTAACCTGTGTACTGAAAGTAGGTTGATGGGCTGTATTTGAAGGGCTCCTTACCTTGATTACAAGTGTCAGACTGAAAAGCTGATTTTTCTGTTACATCTCATAATGCTGTGCTGCAATTTTACTGCTCCTTGTATCATTTTCTATGAATAGTCACAGATGGGAGAGAGCGTTATGCCATTTCACTGTTTTCTATTTTATCTTGACCAGCATTTTTGTTCAGTTTGGACAGTACTTCATCTCACCCGAACTTGAAGGTTGAAGACACTTTTGTTGAATGGGATCCCACTGGAGGCAAAGGTCAAGAAAAAATAAAAGGGAAGGAAAATAAAAATAGGTAAGATCTCTGTTTTGTAAATGTCAGGGATACTTCTTCTGGCAATTGGAGGGCAGGGGGGAATTAAAGCATTTGAGGACAGTGGGGCATGAGAGGAATTTTCATTCAAAAAATCTCTCTCCAGGAGAAATTTTAATTTTATTTTTTTTCCCCTTCTCCTGTCACACAGATGCGGAGGCTAGAATTATGTCATAGTTGTTAAATAATATTTATTTATTTTAAAAATACATTTGTTAGGCTTATCATTCAAGGTTCTGAAGTACGTTGTAGATCTGGTGGATTGACCCTGGCTAGCCACCAGGTGCCCACCCACCTGCTCTATTGCTTCCCCTCAACTGGACAGTGGGAGAGAAAATATGATGAAAGGTTTGTGGATTGCAGCTTCCTTCAGGGCACATCCACCCTGAAGTGTTTGATGTTATCTCAAACCCTCCTTGGTGAGGGAAAGGTACCAATAAAACAAACCTGATAGCAAAAGATAATGGATAATGAAACATAACTCTTGTGAAAGTGGCTGAGTTCGTGGTAGATTGTTAGATATGAGCTATTCTGAATCACTGAATAAATACTGTTGGAAGAATATTATTAGGTCAGTCTGCTCTTGGCTGAACCTTTAATATGTCCAAGGATGAAGCATGTATGGATGAATGTGTTAACTTGCTGGCCCTCTATTCCAGGCCACCTTCATGGAAGGGCAGGAATATCCTGATACCTGACTGGAATTTCCTGTGGTGCAATGAGTACCAAGTGCCTCTCAATGTGCACCCCTCTGAGGAAAGCCTGGCTTGATCTTCTCTGTTCCTGTTACATCATTAAAGACAGCAGTTAGCTTTTGTCTTCCTCAGGCTGAGCAAATCCAGTTGTCTTTTGACCGTGCCCCAGTCCCTTAATTGGCATTTAAAATATGGGGATAATTTACTGTAGTAATTGAACAGTTCTTTAATGCCTACTTATTTCTGTTGACAGTGGCCAGAATCCTCTGCTGAAGAGCAATAGAAGGTGATAATATACCTCTTATTCCTAGGATGTAGCACCTAGTTTTGTTGGGGATCTGTGCTACTTTCCTTTGCTTGATGTCATGAGAAACAAATCTAATAGCCTTTATCAGTAACAGGACATATGCTTTTAGAAGTTATTTGAAAGTTTAATTTGGATTTGTAGAGATGATGTTTATTATACATTTTCCAGTGACTGGAAGGATGCATCCTAGTGTGTATGAAACCTAAATTGCAATGGTTGGAAGAGCATTATGTACTTTAATGTTGATACAAAGATCCCTGTTATTTACAGACATATTGAGGCTTACTTACAGGATGACTCACTACGGTTTTTTACAAATGTAGTAAAGATCTCCTTTCAGAGAACTTTAAAATATTTTTTGGTTCTTATTTTTGAATCTGAAAACCTCTTTCCATCTGAACTTGTTCTGTAGCTTTTACTAGATATCAGAGGGTAAGAAGTAGATGTTTTTACAGGCTAAAAAAAGATGAAATTTAGCCTGATGACATGTAAAAGGCTTCATAGCAATTCTAATTGCAGAACCAATTGTTCAAATGAGGGAGCATCTTTTTTGATTTAAAGTTAGGTAAAATATTTTCCTATTCCTTGTGCGGTTGTGGGTTTTTTAGGGTAAAATTTTTTCTTTTGTTTTAATAAAACTCTTTTTCGAGAGATTACTTCTCCTGTTTTTGCTCTCTTACTTTTTTCTGGTGGTTTAGAATTGAGGGGACAAAAGACATGCCTGTCTTGTAGGTGTTACTCTCCTGTGTTTATCTATCAGGTGAATCTACCTTTGACTTGAGATCAGCAATAAAGAAAAGCTTGTATAGGCAAAACAAACTCTTGAAGTTGTGCAGTGTCAATAGTTCCACTACGCAGTGTGTATTGGTTTCTGCTAAACTAAATTTTGAAAGTGTCTTGGAGGTGTTCCTACTTGCCCAACTCCGGGAATCTTGTACTTTGGCCTCTCTTTGTAAAGCGCTTCCCTAGTTCTTGCCTTTGCTTTGGTAGAAGGACATGGTCACATGTTCAACTTTACAACTTAGACCAACCTTTTCTAGCAGGAGATATCGATGAGCTTTTTTCTGGTAGGAGTCTTTTGTTCCCTGTTAAGAGCATCTGTGGAATGTCTGCATTAGAATGAAAACTTGGAGCTGGCTCCGTAGTAGGTGGGGAAAAAATTGCACTATAATTGTTTTAATGCACAATTCCTAAGGGTTGGAAACATACAATGGCAACAAAATGCTTAATTATCTGTAACTTATTAGACTAGAAAAAAAGCCTCTGGATGATTTCTGATATCCCTCCTTGACCTTTCTTCTCCAAAAGAGAATACGTATTGCTTAAAGTATGTTTTGTGTGCTGAAATGGATCCTAAACAATCTTAAACCCATGAGATAAGAATATTTGACCACTGAATAGTGGAAGAAATGTGTCAGTTACTCGCTGTTAAAGACTGTGCTGTATTGGAAAGTGGGCACCAAACTGCTATAAAATTTGCTGCCTTTTCCTATTGGAAGGGAAACTTAAGCACTGTGAGAAAAAAAAACCTGAAAAACTGGTTTTTGAAGCTTTTATATCAAATATTTAATGTCATTTTCTCAATTCTTGAAGGCTATTAGATTTTGATCAGGCAAAGCACATGCAACGGCCATTTACAGACTTGAGCAAAATAAATGATATTGAGAACCTTTTAATGCTTTCCTAACCTAGAGAAAATACTAGCAAAGTACGTGTGTTTTTTTCTTATGGTGATTCTCTAAATGGCCACATTGCTTTCTGCGTAACTCATTTATACTGGATCTAATAGAAAATTTTGAGCAGCATTTGTTGGAAGTGTGAGTGGAAGATGCCTGATGCATATGAAGAAGGATGCAATCTACAAAGAGTGATGGTTCCTCCTGAAATTATGCTTTAATTCTTGGCTTTGCTTTCCCCCCCTATGCTATCACTTGTTAACTTTTTATTTGGTAAGTAAACTGCAGTATCCCCCATTTTTACAAAATTCAAAAGTACTTGATGTGATGCACCTGCACAATATTACAACCCCCTTCATGTAACTCTTGTCTGCAGTTTACAAACATAGCTGTCTTCTGATCACTGTTGTCAAATTTATGTGCTGAATTGTAATGAACAACTTTTTCATCATCACAAGTAATTTCTTGTAGAATTCTGTAACTGGAATAGAACAAACCTAGTCATGAACTGGATTTTAGCATACTTATGTATGACAGCTTAATATCGCTCTGTTTTTGATTCCCATGTGGCCTTATTTTAATGATGGTATTAAGCAAAAAGGGACCCTTTCTAATCCTTTCTGAAATGCTATTTGAAAATAACTCCAGAAAACTTGAAATTAGCATTGAGCAAAGTGGAAAGGAAACAAGCTGTATTAATGGATGTTAATGTAGCAAATAGCTTTACCAAGGCTAATGTACTGTAGACTACAGGGGATGAGAAATTGAAAATTACTTCTCAAGGGTATTTCAGAGACTGATTTTGTAATTATTTGGGGGGTTTTTGCCAATGAAATTCACCTCAAAACTGCATAGCTGTTTCTGAGAAATTAAAATTCTTTGCTACTGATTGCCTTTAAAATAGTAATCAGATGTGATTTTCTGGCTACTGAGGAATATTGCAGATAGCCTTTACTTGGTTTAATGGTTAAATTGCTGAGAATTATTTTTGAGGGTCTAACAGAGGTTAAAAAAAAGCTTGAAAACCTCATTAGGTTAAAATTATTCTCTTATACAACTGATTGCTCGTTAGAATATTCTCCAGCATGAAGTGTGTCTCATTCAAACCATGGGCCACACATGTGTGTTTTTACCCCCCCCTCCTGTGTCTGTTCTCAGCTGCCT
Source organism: Neopelma chrysocephalum (assembly GCF_003984885.1). Lineage (NCBI taxonomy): Eukaryota > Metazoa > Chordata > Aves > Passeriformes > Pipridae > Neopelma > Neopelma chrysocephalum. The sequence goes on along the minus strand of NW_020923804.1, from coordinate 56,347 downwards.
TTGAACTTGTTTGTTACAACATCTTGTATTATTTTTCTGTCTGTCACCTCTTCCCTCCCAGTCCTTGTGCATGTGAGCTGTTAAGAGCTACTAAGTGGCTTAACTAATGTGTCGTTTCGATACCTTTGCGTGTCTCTTACTGACTCGGGAACACTTAAATGTGCCTTTCTGTAGCTGTGTCCAAATCTTGAATGGTTCATCTCTTTTTAGAAGCAATGCAGCATCTCCGAAGAAAGCCACCAACAGCCCAAGAGCCTTAGCCAGGGGCAGCAGGGATCGCTTTGCTGGTGAATCCTACACAGTGCTGGGTAAGGTGGACCTGTTTGCTCTGCTAGGGGTGTGATGTTGTGGAAAGGGCAGATGAGGCAAGAATTTGAGGGAAACTTTGTGGCAGTTCAAGGCTGTATAATTAACGTTGTCCTGCTCCATTTGCCCATAAAACACCAGAATTTTGTGCTGCAGTGTCTTCAGGTCTGTTGAAACTCTTTATTACAAAGCTTTTAATGACTGACATTCACTGCTGTTCAATGTAAATTGATGTTAAATATGTATTATCTGAATTATAAATACAGTCTCATTAGTCTTTTATATTTACATTCTGTTGTACTTTTTTATTCATCCTTATAGTTCAGATTTTTTTAATGTCTTCACTTTAAAATAAAACAGAGTAGACATCACTGGTGCCTGTTAGGAAGGCAGCATTTTAAGGTACACTTGATTACAGCAATTAAATGTATTTCTTTGGTAGGAGACACTGCTGTTGAGAGTGGACAGCATTACTGGGAAGTGAGAGCCCAGAAGGACTGCAAATCCTACAGCGTGGGAGTCACATACAGAAACCCAGGGAAATTTGACCAGCTCGGAAAGACTAATTCAAGCTGGTGCATCCATATCAACAACTGGCTGCAAACCACATTCTCAGCAAAACATAATAATAAAACAAAGACTCTTGATATACCTGTTCCTGACAGAATAGGAGTATGCTGTGACTTTGATGGAGGTAAATTACAGTCTTAGGGGATTGAGGTAAAAACTTAATTGACTGTCTGTGTGGAGTTGGAGCAGTACAGGGCTGAAGCAGTGCATTACTTCAGGAATGATGGTCTGTTATGAAAACACAGGCCCAGAGCTGTTTGTATTCTAATTCTTGTAATGTCAAATGACTTGAGTTCATCTGTGTGACAGAGCTACTAATTGTGAACTTTTCTGTTTTGTGGACTGTACTTAGCGTGTTCTGGAAACCTTTCCCTGGGAAAGAATCATATTTTTGTAAAAGTTAGACAGCAACAGCATCTAAGTGTGTTTAAATGCTAATGTTTAAACTTTATGCCAACTTGTTTTCTTTCTCTTAGGTCAGCTCTCATTTTACAATGCAAACTCAAAGGCGCTGTTACACACCTTCAGGACTAAGTTTACCCAACCATTACTACCAGGCTTCATGGTCAGTATCTATAAAATTTTGTTCAGCTTGTAGCACTGAATTCAGTTTACCGAAGACTGAATTGCTTTGTCAAGAAGGAAACTGGAAGCACTGGTTTTGGCTGACTAGTAATTTTAAAAAAATGTTTAACTCTTTTCTATTTGATTTCATGTGGTGCTTATAGTAGCACTCTAGTAGAACTTTGCATGCACACAGGGACAAGTTTAGCTTCAGAAATGTTAGAATGTGTTAGCCCTCCCTCTAGCATTGCTAAGACTGACTCATTAAGTCACTTCCTGAGTAACACAAAATAATATATTATAAATAAAACATAATATTTTATAACTATATAATTTAATATATATTATAATATGTTATGAATACATATATGTATATAATATTATAAATAATATATTAGTAATGTAATAAACAGTATACTAGAAAATATATAATATACTTATTATAAAGACAACATTATTTTAGAAAATAAAACAGATTTTTTTTGTACTGTGTTTACGTTGACATAAAGCATAGTATGTGAAGTGTCTTAGACTTTATGGACTTAAAAATTAGCTTGTCTTAGATTAGAATGCTTTACAGAATGCTGTGACAAGAGCAAGAGAGAAGATGTGGAGCCGCAGGATAACTTTTTTTTGTTAGTTCCATTGTGGGGCTTGTGGGATGGGAGGAGAGAGATGTATGTAGTCCATAATGTAGATTTTTCTTTTTCCCCTTAGATCTGGTGTGGAGGTCTCACAGTGAGTACTGGATTGCAGGTGCCAAGTGCCGTGAAAACCCTTCAGAAAAGTGAAAATGGATTGAGTGGCTCAACAAGTAGCCTAAACAATGTTGCCTAGTAGTGTCTGTTAAACATTTCTATTGCTGAATGTTAGGTTTTTTCTGTGTAGCTACTACTCACAAAAGCTTGTGAGCATTGGATTAAACTGGGTTTGCTACCTTCTGCTGTTTAGGGCTTGGGTACTGATAGTGGAAAGGTTTGAGGCTAAAGTGCTAGGAACCTACTGAAAATCCAGACAAATGTCAGAAAACTGAACTGTTGCCTATTTAAAAAAAAAAGAAAAAGAAATCAAAAGCTGTAACTATGTACTTTTCTAATACTGTATTTAATCATTTTATTATGGACTCAAATATTAGTTTTATTACAGATGTTATTCTTCTATGAAGAATATAGCAAATACCATTTTATTAGCTCTCCTAATACAACTTATTTAATTATATATTTTATTACTAGGCTTCCCATTAGAACTTGTGATGTCAGACATACATTTTGAAATAATACTGATTTGTTGGCTTAGCCTGGTAAAATATCACAGCAGCATGAATTCAGAAGAATATTAAAAGAATCTGTAGGCCTGATATGAAGAAACAGTAAGAGCAGACTGTGATTTTTTTTTTCCTGATATAAGATTTTCCTATTTCCCATGAGTAATTCATTTAAAAATCATGTATATAGAGATTGGCTGCTGTTTGTCACAAATTACAGAAAATGTAACAATGTATAGGTATTTAAAAGCATTCTTATGTCCTCAGTGAAGACACATTATGATACCCAGCCATTGAGTGAGGAAGTATTTTGGAGAAGAGGTTCAGAACCAAAAGATCCAGAGCTTTTTTTTTTTAAAGCTACAGGATGATACTAGTCTCTCAAAAGCTCTCAGCTTTGGGTCCTCTCTTGGCTTTTGAAATGTTGAGCCACGGTGTTCCATCAACTTGTCTTCTAGTTGGAAGCTTAGTAACAATAGTCAAATCATTCATAATAATGGGAGAGCTAAAAAAAAAAGTAAAAAATCATGTTATATTCTTCATGGAAAATTTCAGCTTGTCAGTGAGAATTACTGGTGTCATATAGATTGTTTAAATCTGTTTTCTTCCCTCCAATCGAGTCCAGGAGCCTAGAAATAGTTTTCAGGTACACATTTAAATCAGCTGTTTTCATAACTGAAGATTGTTTCCTGGTACCACCTGAAAACTGTTGTGTAAATTCATGCTGATAAGGGTCCATAATTAATTGGCTCTTTTCCTACTGGGCCAATGTACTTTTTCTTATGTGTATCCTTTAGCCCATAAAAAAATGAACATCTAATTATGTTAAATCTTATTATTATCAATGGCTCCTTTCTGTCCATCACAATTTCTCAAGAGGAGGAGAAATTTAACTTCTAATAAACTGGCTATGGTGTTCAGTGGGAAGTTAAAATTAACAAGAAAATTGACTAGAAAGTTGGGGGTTTTTTTCAGAAATCATGAAGTTGACAGGATGGTTGAGCCCTTAGTGTTTATTTTGCATCTGGAACTTGAGCATCTCTAATTATTTATGTTGTGAACAGTTACCTGTAATCTCTTTTTGCAGAGAAGAGTACAAAATAATTCCCAGTTAATCTGTACCTTCTTCTGTGAGTTCAGTGGTTGGGATCTTGGGGCAAAGATACTCAAAGGTGACATGGTTCTTAGTTAGCAGTGTCTGAATCTGTTTCATGCATTTTTCTGCAGATGTTGTTATCCCAATAATCTATGTATAATCCTTTTCTTTTTACTGCAGTGGACACCTGACTGGGAGTTTTAGGGGATCAGCTGCTGGGAATTCAGTTTTGAGGCCTGTTCTTGTCTAGGACTGTGGTACGCAGACATCAGAACAGGCTGACATCTCACACCACCCAGCCACTGGCTTGATCTTGGGTGTTCAGCTGCAGTTCCTCTTTAAATTTCCCTTTTTGGAAGGAAAGGGGATGTTTACAACAAGCTAATATGTAGTAAGAGCAAACTATGACTAATCTCCAGCCCTATGTAAGAGCATTTAAATTATAAAGTTGGGGGTTTTTTTTAGCAAGCTGTAGTGCAACCTGCAAGGTGGATTTGATATGCACAAATGTAAAAATGTAATTTTTTCTTGAACATTTAGTTAGAGAAAAGCTTGGAGTGTTTTATACTGTGACTTGTGACTTGCAAGTTTTGGTTTAACTGATGTCCTAGATGAACATAACATGTGACTCTTTACCCTTAAAAGGATGGACTTGTTATATAATAGTTTGCACAGATGTCAAATTTTGCTGCTAACATCTAGTCCAATTTTATTTTTTTTTTTTTTAGTAAATGGGGATATGAAAAATTGCCTTAAGCACTTTGGATATTTTTAGACTTTTTTTTTTTTCCCTGAACTAGTGTCTCTCAGTACCCATCATCATACAAAGATGAGCGATGCCACACTGCTTCCAGTGATGTTTTGTTGCAGCTGGTGCAAGTTCTGTACCTGCAGCTGGAGAGGGACACCTGGAGCCCGTGGGGTTACCTTTTTCCTATGTGAATCCGTTTCAGGGATTTGAGAGGTTGTTCTTTGGCAGTGGATTAGACCTTTTGAATGTCTGTGGTTGAAGCCACCAGGCATGTTGTGCTTAATACTCCCAGAGTCTCTCTGGTCTGGAGCTGATGCTGTGTGATGGCAAAACAGAAATTTTCTGCTCTGTGACCAAAAGGAGGAGTTCAATTTTTATTTTTTTTTTTTTTAAGTAATGATTGCTACTTTCAGAGTTAAAACAATTTCACAACTTGTGAAGAAGTAAAGGGTTTCCCCTTGAGCTCTTAATATATCACATGAGTGTAGCTCCCATTTGATTCTGTGGAAAACAGTATGAAGAAAAACTGTATGAACTGCAACAAGGGATGTCAATGTCAGGATGATTAAAAAAAAACATCCAGGGGATATAGGTGCTTCTGCAAACACCAAATATTAAATAAATGGCAGGAGGTGACAGGTTTATTTCTTAGCCACCCTCTACACAAAAAAAAGCAGAGGCCAGTGTATAAATCCTGCTTCCTCCCTCGTCCTGCGTTTCATATGAAGACTGGGGGAATAATCTGAAAGAATATTGGGCTTTCTCAGTGTTTTAGTTGAAGGACGGTGGTTGTTGAGGGGGGCGGTGGTCGTGGGGTGACTTGTGTTGGTGTTGTCCCCCAGCATCACTTTGTTTGCGGCAGGGGGGAGCCTGGGCGTGTGTTCCCCTCGGAGCAGAGCCCGGTGGTCTCCCATGTCCCGGTGGCCCCTGTGACCGAGCATCCCTGGACCGAGGATGGAGCGGGGCGGGGGGAGAAGGGCGGTGGTCGCAGGGCAGGGGGGCGTGCGCGTGTGACACGATGTTTTGTACTAATACAGAAATCCTGGAACCCCCATGTGCCTTCATTCTCTTTTTTGTCCGGGGCGTGTTTGGGGGCGGTTGGGGTGGTGGTTGGGGAAGCTTTACGACGGCGGGAGGGGGCGGCTTTACGACGTGTCGCGAGGCTTTGCGGCGGGGGCGCCTTACGGCGTGAAGCCGCTGTGCGGTGAGGGCAGGCGGGCAGGCGGGTTCCGAGCGCTCCAGGGGCTCCCAATGCAAAAAATCAACAGGAACGCGGTGCTGGCGCTCCTGTCGCTGGCCAGCCTCGTGTTCCTGCTCTTCCAGCTCTGCTACTACAAGTTCTACCTGTCGCAGAAGGTAAGGGAGCGCTGCCCCTGCGCGTGGGTGGGTGGTCACTGCCGTCGTCGGGGGGCTTTGTGGGCGTTGATCCCGCCTCCTCCCCCCCTTGGAATTCCCTGGAGCGGCTCGAAATTCCCGCAGTGTGGGCGAGGAGACAGTGTCTGGTAGTAGGGGTACGGTCAGGTTTCGGTTGTCAGCCCAGTATCCAAGTCACTGTGTCATCCAGGGGCATCCCATGGGAATGATGCTCCAGGGCTAAGCTTTTAAGTCTCAACTCTTGTTCAAAGACTTTTATATGAAAACTGAAGTCAAACCAGGACCCTTGGTTGGCCACCTATTGGCCACAGGTTTTCCAACACTGGTGTCCTGGACAGAAAACCCAACGTTTTCTACAGTTTTAGTGCTTTGTGGCTCAGTGTTCCTAATTTTCTCCATGTTACAGATTAAGTCCTGCTCTTATACCGGGAATGCTTTTTATACCTGCTTTTTTATACCGGGAATGTTTTTTATACCTGCTTTTTTATGCCGGGAATGCTTTTTATACCTGAAATGCTCAGGCGAGTGATTTTCCTGTAACAGAAAGAGTTAATTATTACTGTAAATTAGGTAAATGTTACTGTAAATTAATTACTCAGGTGTTTTCATAGTTTAGAGTTGCAACAGAGGAACTCTTTTTATTTTTACAGAACTCTGTAGGTATCAAGTTTCCTGACTTTGGGGTTTGTTTTTTTTTCTTTAATTAATGCAGGCAGTTTTAGTGCCAGGTGGTGCTGCAACCTTTGACTTCTTTCTTCAGTTTCTGATGGTTAAACGTCAAGGCTGTGAATGAGAAATTCTTTCAACTTTTGAAAAGCTTAAAAGCTGAGCCACAAGCTGCCCTGACCTTTATCTTTAGGATTAAATTGTCTAGAATTACACCTGGAAAGACAGGCACAGTCCTGCTGTCTCTCTCCCCCAGTGGTATTTGTCTGATACTGTTTGTCATCTCCCTGTTTAATGTTTACTGGCATACTGACTTGGAAACCTGAGGCCTCATCACACAATCCCTGCATGTCTGGAGGTCCCGGAGGCTTGTGTTGTACTTCTAAATATATCAATCCAGGGAAGTTGTTTATGATTTCACATTCAGTGCTGTACTTGAGTGACCAGAGGCAAAACCACAACCATAACTCTGAAGTGCTTACTTGGATAAATGTCCACGAATGTCTTGTTAAGAAATCCTAAGCAAGGATTCAGCTGAAACTTTGGGTTTTTTTCTCATCTTTCTCTCTCCTCCTCCACATTTTTTTTTTTTATAGAATGGAGCAGCTTTTTCCAAAGTCAGAGGAAGCCAGTCAGGCCAAGACAGCACTAGATGGGTATGTACAGTGTCATTGGTTCATACAGCTCTTCCCCAGGTCTCATCAAGAACTCACATGGAATTGCAAACTCAGGGTCCAATTCTCTTCCCTCTTGATACAGTTCCATATAATAATAATAATATAAACAATTTTACTCCTCATAACCCAATGCCAGGGGTACCATTAGGTACTTGAAATGAGATTTCTTTTTTTTGTTGCTGTGTCCTGCTTAAGGTTTGCACAGCCAACATATCATCTCATCCTTGAGGGGGAATAGGAAGCTCAGTTATCATATTTGTAGTTAGGATTTGTTTGGAAACAATCTTACAGAAGTCTTTTGTTAGCCCATCTCAGTGGAAAAACAGAACAGATGGGTAAAGGGAAGGATGTGCTGGGAGCTGGCTACCTTTCAATCCAAATGCAACATGATAATGTTACTAGTTAGCAAAATAGCCATTTAAAGGCCCTGTTTCTGCTGAGCAAGACGGAAGGTGCTCTGGTTAAGAGCTCCTCCTGGACATAATCCAGACCAGCTGCTCCATGGGCTGCTTGCTTGTGCCAGGAATGTCTCACTGTTCTTGGAGATGACATCCCTTGGTGTTGGGTGTCACAGTCAGCTCCCAGGCTGTGGGCAGGGTTATCCTCAAGGTTTAACTGGCTCTTAGCACATCATTAGTGATAAAGCAGAATGTTCCATGGTCCTGCCAGGGACCCACTGGACTCCAAACTTCTCCAGAGCACCTGCAGTGATGTGTCCAAAATACTCTGTTTCAATGTTGGCTTGACATCAAGGCCATCTCTTTCTACCAGATATTTAAGTTTCAACTGAAAGCATCTGTTTTCCTGGAGAAGTGATGGGGTAAGGGAGGGGAAGTAGACGCTTTTGTACAGATTTGCTTCCTATTCATCAGTCTTATCTGCCAGTTCTAGTTACAGGTGTATTGTGAGCACATCAGTTACCTTTTAGCTCCGTGTAACTGAAATCACTAAGAGGGTCGCCTTGCTTCTGCCTGTACCACACAGGTAATGCTGCTGCCAAAACTCTGTTGGTCACCCACATCCTGTCCTTGTGTTTTCACATCTCTTTGAAGCCAGAGCTTTTAAGCCATTAAGTTTAAACATTACAGTTGAACACATCAGCTACATTTTAAATAGTAGGATGACTATGACTGCTGTCAATGCCATCTGTGTGCCATGGACATTTAAATGAGCTTGATTAAAATTCTCCGCTGAGTCAAGTTAATAAATCCTCTCATCAGGCACAGAGATGGTACAGAGACTGGTACAGCTTTTAACCCCTTAGTACTTGCATCCTACCTTCTCACTCAGTCCTCCCACATGTACAGGAGTCCTTGTGCCTGAGGTCTGGGCTCCCTGTTTGGGATTGAGCCAAAACCTTGGAAAAGGCAAGGTGTGAACAGTGTCCATGGCCTTTGCCTTGTGGTTATATGCAGTGTGCCTTTGTCTGGCTTTTCCAGACACATCCTTGTTCTTTATGTGCTTGGATGGGACTTTACAGGAGCTGTTGCTCCAGAAGCTTCCTGGAGGTTGAGTTTAAGGTGACCAGAGTTCCCCAGATGACCAGATCTTTTTAAAGATGGCACAAGATGTACCTTTTCTCAGAACAGCTCTTGATCACTAAGACCTTTAAAGATGTTGCAGAGAAACCTTGAAATTACACCAGTCAGCTCCCTCAGCAGCCACATACACATGACATCTCATTCTATAATCTCTGGTTTATTCAAGTGCTTTCCAACTCAGTCTGGAGTTGGAAAAAATCTTGAGTTTAGCCTAGAATCTTTTCTCTAGTCTAGCATTCCAGAGCTGTAGAAAGTTCTAACTGAAGCTGGGAGGTTTTTACTCTAGTCCTAGAGACCTGAAAAGCCTGGGAGCAGTCTGTTCTTATGAAAGAGAAAACTTCCATTTCCACAGTTGTTTGTGGAAGTAAAATGTACACTCAGCAGATGTATTAGGAGGTAAGATTTCCTTCTTTCAGTGATTTGGGTTTTCTTCTTTCTGTCAGTTTTAATGTTATATATATATAATATTAGTGTTTTATACTGACCTTTGTATGCTTAAAGATGGTGTTTCTGTCCTCTGTCAAATAGCACGTTGTTAGGAAGTTCCTAGGCTTAATATCCAGCCATAATATTCCAGTGTATTTGATTGATCCTTTGATTCTGGGACTGGTTGATAAAGACTTTGAACAGATCAGAAGCTCTGCTGATGGCCCCAGTCCAGAATGCAAGTACTTCTGTGCTCCAAGAGACTTCACTACGTTTGCACTACTGGACAAAACATGGAAACATGAAGTAAGTGTCTGTCTCCAGTACACACTTGTGTGTTGTAATGCATTCAACTGTTCTATGATGCTGTGACATAGTACTTTCCTGTTTGTATGAAAACCTCTGAATTCATTTTGTGGTAATATTTTAGGCAGAGGAAACTTTGTTTTAAAGTAAAAGTTATCCAGGCACTAACCTGGATGCATTAAGGGTCATTTACAGAGAGCTAGAAGTTCTTAGAATATTCATAAACACTTGCAATAAGAGGCCACACCAAAAGAAAAGAAAGAACATCTGTTAGAAAGGAAGAAGGAGAACCTAATGTCTGTGATGTGGGTGAGGCTGTTATAAATCTGGAGTTTGGGGATTTATCAAGGAGGAAATGCAGGTATTGATGTGACAAGACTGTAAAGATGATCGTAGTCTGCTGGTTTACATTTCTTTTAGTACATCCTTGTACTTAGTACCATTTCACTTAAAGGATTGGTACCTCTGCTTCTCTTTGGTGTTAGGAGTGGTTTTTTTAATTGGATGTGTTAAAAATAGAGATGTAGCTCATGATGAAGGACAAAATTGAATCTAAGATTATCTCATCAATTAAGTCTAATCTGGAAATATTTATTAGATTTAATTTGTACAGATTAAAGATACCAGTGACAAACTGCTTTTTGCTTTTTTTTTTTAAATAGAAAAAGCAGGAGACAGAAATGGTCTGTTAGTATTTCACTGAAGAACTCAAGAGTAGTGTCACTCTGGACTTGATCAGCAGTTGTTTTATCCATGGCTGTAAAGGAATTAAAGAAACTGAGAATAAGTTTGTGTGGCAGCACACTGATATAAATCCATCTCCCCGTTCCTTTTTGGTTCATTGATATCTGTAGCATCCAGAAGAGAAGCTGATATGCTTATATAAAACATTTCAAGGAAGGGCAGTTGGAAGGATTTTCAGATGCTGATTGGCCCTTTTCATATCAGGCAGAGTTTCTTTCCCTTTTTCTATGGAAATATGAAACCCTTTTACCTAGTGCAGTGTTCTGTGTTTGGTGAGATTCAGACAAATATTTATTTGCTTTATAAAAGAAGATTTTGCAATAGTATTTTTTGTATTAGTGGTGTTGTTATTCGAGGACTTAAGAACACCAAGTTTGGCAGAAGAATAATTTTAGAGAATGGTTTGAGAATGCAGCAAAGGGTGCTATGGCAAGGAGCAAACCTAGTCCAGGCATGGTTTACAACATTTATTTGTTGTTTTATTGAATAGTTTGAAGGACAAAATTTAAGGAAATAAGGTGGTTGGACTTGCTTGTGGTTGTTGATCTTCATCTTAGAAATTTTTGATTCATATGTGCTTAAGTCTAAAAAAAAATGAAAATGGGTAATAATGTCAGTTAATAATAAGCAACTTAGCGTTCAGTGTTTGTTTCTCTAATATTCAGCCTGCCCCACCTCCTGCCTCTCTTGTTTTTTAGGTGGGTCTTTTTAGAACTGCTGAGAAAATGGGATTCCAGTGGCTAAAGATTATAAACAAGGACCCCCGCTTGGATGGGATGGATGACCTGTCTGGAATGGAAATTCCCTTGCACTACATATTCAAGCTTGCATCTCATGCCATTCACCTGGTGGTCTTCTATGAGAGGAGTGGAAATTACCTGTGGCACGGTCCCCTGAGGCTCAAGCAGCACATGGACAGAAAGTTTGTGCCTTTCCAGAAACTCCACTTCGGTCGCTACCCTGGAGCGTATGAAAAGTGAGTTTGGAACAGGGGAAGGAAAAAGCCATAATAGCACTTCCAAAATAACTTCTGTGTATAAAATTACACTCTTTCCTGAAGCCAGGTTGTAAAACTTACCTCATGTGTAAATCAGAACCATAAAGTGCAGGTAAAAGAAGGTATGGAGGTAAATCCAATTCTGATTTTCCTGAAAACAAGAGCTTCACACTATTCATAAATTAAGAGCTGCATTTTAGAGCAAGTTGCTCTGTAGCCAGATGGAAGCAGACAGAAAGGTGAGAGAAGTAAGAGCAGTCATGACTGAGATTGAAGGACCGCAGGATCTTCTGCTATGGTCAGTGGTTTACCATTTATATATTTAGAAGTTTGAAATCTTATGATAGCCATCTGTGCTATCAACACAGGGGTGAAGTAGAAGTGGCAAGAAATTTATTATTACTTAATAGATATCACAGTGTATCCAAAAGTTGAGTGTGGGTATGGAACATTAAATGAAAAGGGGAAACAACAGAAATCCATTCAGGAACAGTCCAAATAATCAGTATTGAAAAATTTTAATAAAGAGAGGTGACGTTTGTACCATAAAGACATGTGCCAAACACTGGATCTAACTCATGCTCTTAATGTTCTGAGGGGATTCTTTTCTAATTTTTAAAAGCAAATAGCCTCAAAGTACAGGGTAAAATTTGGTTCTTAAGTGCATCCCACACTTAGGTAACTAACCAAATAGCCTGAATTTTCAAATGCCCTAAACAACATTTCTGAACAAATTCAGTGCAAGTTGTGAGTCAGTAAAGGAATCAGTAATTTGACAAACTAACTATGGGCTTGTAGGCATAGAAATTCTTTCTAAACAAAATTTTTAAAGTGTATGGGGAATTTGTTGAAGCATGTGTTGCCTTTTTTTTAATATAGTTGGGTTTGGTTGCATTTGGACAAAGGAACCACTACCTGTAGTGTGCATTAAGATTTTAACTTGAGTTAGAGGAAGATGTGCCTTGTGGTTTGTAAAGGAATTAAATGGAGTAATATGTTATCTTCCTTTTCCTGCAGACCAGAACTTCTGCATGTTTTCATCGACGACTTAAAAGTTCAAATCCCGAAAAATCCATCCAGTTTTCTAGAGGAGATGTCACACTCTAGATTCCTTGAATGTAGGTACAGAGAAGCTCGGGCTTTCTTACAGGTTAGTGGTAATCAGGTGGTGTCTCTGGGATATAATGTGTGTTCTCACTGATTGATTCAAACCTAGGAACAGTTCACTGTTTGCCTAAATTGGACTGTTTGCATACCTAAAGCTTAAACACAGACCCTGATTCTCATTCCACAGAGTTTAAGTGGTAATAAAATCAAAACGTTACCTAAAGATTATGAGGGAACCAACGTGTCCATAGTTCTCACACACTGTTACTGTTAAATAGGTCTCATGTAAATAAGAGTAAGATCTCGTGTATCTTTGTGGCTGAAAACTTTCCTTATGGCAATTCTCAAAAGTTTTGTGTAGTGTCTCACTTTACATTTTTTGAACCATGTGCTGCAGTTTCATGTTCTTCATTTGGCTCATTTGAAATGGTATATTAATTCCAAAGTGACTTGTTTCATTGCTTTTTTGACTATGTAAGCTAATGGATTTACCACTATTTAGAGCATTATATTTCTAACTGATTTAGTAGATAGTAGAAAAGTTTCTGCTGCAGTCTGGGCAGCATTTTGTCCTTGTAACTTGAAAGGGGACAGGAGTTATAAAGTGATCAAGAGTTAATTAGTTAAGACAATTAAACAATTAAGACTGTGGAGGCAGAATCAGGTCACTGAATCTGAGCCATCTCTGAGTTCATGAAAGGGGAAAAAAGGACAGTGAAGGCTCCATTCTTCAGTCATTTATGTCTTGGGGAAAGGGAGAACCATTCTTGTTCAGTCTAATAGGCTGTAGCTTCCCGTATGTGTGGCAGGACAGTCACTTTACCACAGGGTGTGTTGTCACTTCTCATGTGAAAGACAGAAAGTCTATTCTCCTTCAGCTCCGGAGCCTCCAGGCGGTATTCACCTCCAGGCAGAGAAAATGTGGCTTTGAATGTTTACTGAACTTTGCTGGAGCTTGAATTCTGAGATAAGCAGGTGGCACCAGTTTAGAAAAGTATTCATTTCAGCCGTTTGTTGCCCAAGAGCTCTTCAAGAAATCAGCCATGAGGCTGAGCAGTGTGTTGTTCCTTTGTTATACTTGGTGATGTTTGCCCAGCCTGCCGTGCTGATTTTGGCTTTGCATTGACAAAGTGCTGATTTTTGACTTTGCAGATCCTGCCACAGGTGTGGCTGGAAGATGTTCAGGGATTTGTGTTCACTGGTGTTCACTCCGTGGCTGTTTTTCCTTAACATTCAACATCCAGTTGTAACACTTGGTGGCGCCAGATAAACTAATCCTGGAGTCCTGGAGGTTGGAAAAGCGTTACTGTGCCGAAGGGGATTGATTCTGTCCCTCTCTTCCCCCTGGGCTCAGGTTATTGACTTCAGCATGTGCAGAACGAGGGCTCATCCATGTTGCTGCAAAATTATGAGAATCAGTGTCTAATATGTATTTTCTTAATCTAGTCTACTGTGAATTTGCATTCTGCTGGTTTGGAAATACTGAAGATTGATGTTCCAGAGCTTAAATTTAAACTTGCCGTTTCAGTGCATGGTCTCAAACTGGGCTGTATATGTAAAACCAGATACTAGTCCAGATATTAGATAAGTAAATTTTTTAAAGTAATTTTTCCTTGGGACACTAAAAAGAATGAAGGGACATGTTTGTTCTCTGACAATAACTTTCTTACTCTTCTTTTGCCTTCCAGCTGTATCCTGATGATGCCTCTCTTGATGCAGTGGAATTCAGAATAAAAGCAAAATCCTTGCTTCACCTGGCTGCCCTGACACTGAATAACTTGGGAGTAAAGTTCTGGCTGAGCAGTGGAACATGCCTTGGTAAAACATTTGTGTCGTGTTGCATTTTTAATCTCATCTGAAATTTTAAACATTTCATCCTCCGTTATTTGTGATGTCAGCAGAGGCCAAATGTGCTGGGTTGGAAGGTAATATGTGGCATTAGCTGTATTGAAATAGGCCTTTTTGCTCCTGAAAAATGCTTTCTTTAGAAACCTGAGCCCTGGAGATGCTGGGCAAATTTCCACTGAAGCATTTAATTTTGACAGTTATCTATGTTGTGTTCATCACTGCTAGAAAGTAACCAACAGTTCCCTAATTTGTGTGACTTGGAATTTACTGAAATGCTAGTGGGGAAACCCAGTGACGGACACATATTTCTGCTGTACATGTAGACTTGCCTGATTTTGCTCCCCATGCAATTTAATGCATATCACTGACTTTTAAAATATAGTTCATGTTTATTTATTTTTAAAAATCAACCTTCTAATACAATGTGAGCCTATTAGAGTAGGTAATACAAGCTTTCAGTTCTACTGAAGATGGAAGTAGTACCTTATCCCTGGTGAGGATTCTTTTGTTACTGAAACAGTTTGTGAAAACTTGTGTGTGCACATTTGACTTGTATTTTTTAATCCTGGGGAATATAATTTTCTGAATGAACAGTTACTAAAAGCTCCCTTAATGAAACAGACAAAAGAGTGTCCCCCTTCTTGTCTTTCTCTTTTGCAGTGGTGATTGGAAGATGATTAACATCTTGGATGCTCTATAAAACAATAGCTGCAAATCAGAAGCACAGCTGTGGCCCTGTAGCTGTTCATTGCTGATTAGATTTGGGCCCAGATAAAGAATATTTTTTTTCTTTAAAGACATTTAGATTAGAAAACTGAAGATATTTTATCTTTGAAAGAGTTAATGCTTTCTCTCTCATTCTTGGCTTTCTTGGGGGAAAGAGCTGTGACTGTAAGTGCAGTAACATTTGATTTCTTTGTGGTTCATTTCAAACTAGAGAAAGGCAGAAGTCTTGTTTATGGCCTCAATCAAAGACTTCTGCCTGGTGACCTCATGGCAATTCATTTTTATGTTGCTTTTTTTCTACTGAATTCATGTTCCTCAATTAAACTTAATTTTTTTCTGGTTTATTTTCTCCCCCTTAGGCTGGTATAGACAGTGCAATATCATTCCTCACAGCAAAGATGTGGATTTGGGAATCTTTATAAGGGACTACAAAGCAGAAATCATTCCAGCTTTTCAGAAGGCAGGGTTGCCACTGAAGCACAAATTTGGCAAGGTACAGAGATAATGAACTATGGCTAGCCTCTCTGGGGTACCAGTTCTGGTTGCATTCCTCCTATTGTGGGGTTCCATTTCCGAAGGCTTGAGGTGGATAGGGAAGGGGTTACTCCAGCTCCAGGGGTTTCTTCAGGTCCTGGACGCTGGAGGGGTTAGGTGCTCCCCCTCCCCCCACCACGTGGTCCCATGGCAGCCAGAGAGCGGCACCCAGGACTTGGAGAGGAGGCCAGAGAGAGAGTTTATTGTTGGGGTGGTTACATATATAGGGTTTAGAGGATTCACAGAGTGACCAATTACGGGGTCAGGGGGCTTACAGGACATCCAATTGCAGGAAGGGGTTAACAACGAATAGGAAGGGGTTAAGAGGTCCAATGAGAAGACTTCTTGATCTCTTCTCAGGACATTCCTGAGACAGAGATAAGAACTGGCCGTGGGGGATTTTGGGAAGAAGAACATGAGTTAGCAAAGAGACTACAAAAAAGCCATTTTAAAACATGTTTAAACCACAGTTTTCTCATACAAGGCAGATTCACTGCTACAATGAACACTTTACTTCATGTAGGTTTGAGTACAGTTGCAGATCACTTGTGTAGAAGTGGGTATCTGAAATCTCCTCATCAGACGCTTACTCAGTAGGGTTTTACCTAAACAAAGAATTGCTGATTTTTGTGTGTTCTCTTGGACTATGTGTGAGAAAATACCCTTCTTAAAAGCTTCAGCTTTGTTTGGGAGGTCTGAATTTCACCTCAGAAGTGTTTAATGAGTTTTAAGGGGATCTAATCTGTGTCAATGGTGCTGAGGAAACATAAGGCAGAATTTAGTCCTTGAGATTGGATGTGCCTTGTCATATTGGGAGGATTGGCACTGAGATTATTTTGCTTGTGGCAGAAGGCAAGGAGATGGTGCTGAAGCTTTTGGGGGTAAAGGGAAGAAAGAGAAGGTAGCTCCACTGAGGTGCAAAAAAATTTCTAAGGTTCTTAAGGCATTTAAAAAAATGGCACAATTAGTGTATTTTCTTCACTTAGGATAGGAGTCACCCTGTATATCTGATGAAAATAATTTTGTTTTCTGACCTGCTGATGAAAGTTGCCTTGTATTTTTATATGTATATACGTTGTGTATGTTTGTCTTGCAGGTGGAAGACAGCTTGGAACTCTCTTTCCAGGGACAAGAGGATGTGAAACTTGATGTTTTTTTCTTCTATGAAGAGGAGGACCACATATGGAATGGAGGAACTCAGGCCAAATCTGGCAAGAAATTTAAGTAAGAACTGGATTTGTACCACTGATAGGAAAGAAATTGAAGTCACTGTTTATTGTTGGCATTTTTTGTGTTGTGGGGATTTTGCACTCTGAGACCAGGGTACTAGAAAGAGAACAGTCCTGTGCCTTACTAGAGAGGTGCTGGGCTTGGGAAATCCAAAGCAGTGCTGGCATATCATATATCAAGCAGATCTTATCTGACTGTGACAAGCTCCAAAGTTACCTAAACACCAAGATGAGAAAGAAATCTCTAAAACACAAATCAATTTTGCAGTAGAAAATTAATCCTTGGACAACTATCGTAATGAGGAGGCATTATGGCAAAAAAACCTCAACTGTCCTTGCAAAGTAAACCCCATAATTTGGGATTTTAAGGTAATGATTTGGAATACTTTATTGACTGTAGTGTTGTGACAGCAATGCACATGACTACTTATTGTTCCTGTTGTGTAAATGGAATTTTGAATAGGATCCTAGGTGTCTTGTTTCATACTCTTCAGTATTAAAGGAGCAACAGCTTCCTAATCTAGTCAGCAAACTGAATATACATTTTCTTAGTTAAATTTGTTTCTTTCCATCACCCACCTTCACTCAGAAGGAGACAGTTGCAGACTAATTGAAAACCTTGCTGACTTCTGTAGGATTTCTGTAGGATTATCATAGAATCATAGAATCAGCTGGGTTGGAAAGGACCTCTGAGATCATGAAGTCCAACCCTTGATCCACTACCGCCGTGGTTACTAGACCATGGCATTAAGTGCCACATCCAGTCTCATCTTAAAAACCTCCAGGGACACAGAATCCACTACTTCCCTGGGCAGCCCATTGCAATACCTGGTTACCCTCTCTGTAAAGAATTTCTTCCTAATATCTAACCTAAACCTCCCCTGGCAGAGCTTAAGACCATGCCCTCTTGTCCTACTGATAACTGCCTGGGAGAAGAGACCAACCCCCACCTGGCTACAACCTCCTTTCAGGGAGTTGTAGAGAGTGACGAGGTCTCCCCTGAGCCTCCTCTTCTCCAGGCTGAACAACCCCAGCTCCCTCAGCCTCTCCTCACAGGACTTGTGCTCAAGACCCTTCACCAGCCTTGTTGCTCTTCTCTGCACCTGCTCCAGCACCTCAATATCCTTCCTGAACTGAGGGGCCCAGAACTGGACACAGTACTCCAGGTGTGGCCTCACCAGCGCTGAGTACAGGGGAAGAATCACTTCCCTGGTCCTGCTGGCCACACTGTTCCTGATCCGGGCCAGGATGCCATTGGCCTTCTTGGCCACCTGGGCACACTGCTGGCTCATGTTCAGCTTCCTGTCAATCCAAACTCCCAGGTCCCTTTCTGCCTGGCTCCTCTCCAGCCACTCTGTCCCCAGCCTGTAGTGTTGTATGGGGTTGTTGTGGCCAAAGTGCAGGACCCCGCACCTGGCCTTGTTGAACCTCATCTCGTTGGAATCAGCCCAACTCTCCAACCTATCCAGGTCCCTCTGCAGAGCCCTCCTGCCTTCCAGCTGATCGACACTTCTCCCCCACCTTGGTGTCATCTGCAAATTTGCTGATGGTGGACTCAATCCCCTCATCTAAATAATCAATAAAGATATTAAACAGGACTGGGCCCAACATTGATCCCTGGGGGACACCACTAGTGACCGGCTGCCAACTGGATGCAGCACTGTTCACCACCACTCTCTGGGCCCAGCCATCAGCCAGTTCATAACCCAGCACAGAGTACCCCTGTCCAAGCCGTGAGCTGCAGCTTTTTCAGGAGTATGCTGTGGGAGATGGTGTCAAAGGCTTTGCTGAAGTCCAGGTAGACACATCCACAGCCTTCCCCTCATCCAGCAGGTGGGTCACCTGATCATAAAAGGAGATCAGGTTGGTCAGACAGGACCTGCCCTTCCTAAACCTGTGCTGGCTGGGTCTGATCCCTTGTCCATCCTGTAAGTGCTGTGTGATTGCACTTAGGATGATCTGCTCCATCTTTTATATTTTGCCTGAACTGTATTTGCTTTTATTTGTCTGATAGGAACTTAGTGAACACTGTGGCAGAACATCCAGTTGATGATAGTGTCTGAGTCCTTGTCTTAGTTTCTTAATTCTTAAAAGTTACAAACGTGGCTTTCTAATTCAATAAGAACTAGATAATAACTTTGCTTAGGCACAGGAGTGTAAGGAAGCCAACCCTCTAATTCTGAGC
Organism: Neopelma chrysocephalum; assembly: GCF_003984885.1. Classification (NCBI taxonomy): domain Eukaryota; kingdom Metazoa; phylum Chordata; class Aves; order Passeriformes; family Pipridae; genus Neopelma; species Neopelma chrysocephalum. The sequence continues at coordinate 37,436 of NW_020923804.1, read as the reverse complement.
TAGTGCTTCTTAGTCTTAGTTTCATGAATACAGAAGAGGAGCAAGAAAACTGCTTGTTTACCATTATAAAGGCCTTGAGCCCTGACAGAACATAGCTGTTCAGAATCCTTAGCCAAATAATTCCAGGTATGTATTATTCCAAACACATTCTCAGAAAGGGAAAAAACTCCAGCTTTTGTAACTGTGAGATGTGATCATTGATAGGTTTAATCTGAATGACCCCTAGTTTTGCTTAGTCTTCAGCCCTGTCAGAATTTTGGAGGAAGGTAAAGTGAGGAGGTCAGTCAAAAGAAAAGTGATTGTTTGGTCATGCTGAATCCTAAATCCACTCTAACAATTTAAAGGAATCTCACCAGCTGATTATGTGGTATCAGAAGAGATATTGGTTGCTACTAGATCATCACAGAGAAGGGTGAAATTTCTCTTCTAAGATATTTATATTTTTAAACCTGAAATGTAAAAGATATTCTCTTCAGAAAGCTAAATATTTGCAAAAGCCTACTTTCTATACATCTTGCACATGAAAGCGTGGAGAACTGAATCTTCTCTCATTTAGTCTCTAAAATATCTTTTCATAGTCCATTTTAGTCTGTTTCCTTGGAGACCTGGTTTCCAAACCTCACAACCTGTATGTTTTGCATTCCCATGTACAGAAATACTTCCCCAGCATTGCAGACACAAACAGGGATGTGCATCTTCCTTATCTTGTCATGGACTTGCAGCAGTTGAGACCTCCTGTTTGTTGCATTCTCCATCAGAGAATAAGTATCTACAAAAACTGACTCTGGGAATCAGATCTGTATTTTAGGCTTTAATCCTTAAAATGAGTTAATTCTGTAGGTTTTTAACTAAGAGGACTTTGTGTAAGTGTCTAATCCTTTCAGTGCTTTCATGTCCAAAGATTGATAAAACTGAAATTGGAAGAAAAAAATTGTGAGTAGTGTATATGTACCAGAGCCTTGTCCCAGCAACTTGGCATGAGCAAATGGTGAACAAGGGTTCCAGTAGTGTGAAGCAATACTGAAAAGCATTGTTTTTTGTCAGTCAGTGTAAACATCAGATTTTTAATAATAGTTAAACAATTATTTGGGTAAAAATTCCAACTGACTTTTTAATTTGCGGAGTAGTTTATTTAAATTACCTGTATGTTCTCCATAGAATTATTATTCAGAGCTTTCTATCTGGAGGATATATCATTTCAGTGGTTTGCTGATAGCTTTTTTTTTTTTAATATATGTCCACTGATTTCTGACAAATTAATTATTTCCTGGATTAGTAATAGCTGAATAGAATCACAGAACAGATTGGCTTGGAAAGGACCTTAAAGATCATTTCAGTCCAACCCCCTGCCATAGGCAGGGACACCTTTCACCAGACCAGGTTCCTCCAAACCCTCTCCAACCTGGCCTTGAACAATTCCAGGGATGGGGCAGCCACAGCTTCTCTGGGCAACCTGTGCCAGGGCCTCACCACCCTCACAGGGAAGAGTTTCTTCTTAATATTTGATCTAATAGTGCTTCTTTCAGTTCAAAACCACTCCCCCTTGTCCTATCCCTACATGCCTTTGTCAGAAGTCCCTCTCTGGCTCTCTCCTAAGCCTCCTTTAGGTACTGTAGGGCTCCTTCAAGTTCTACCCATAACCTTCTCCAGGCTGAACAACCCCAACTCCCTGAGCTTGTCTTCATGCAAAATAGCTATTTGATGTTCACAAATCCAGTAATAAAGTTTGTTTACCTTATTTTCCCCTTGGTAGCTGGCATTCTTTTGCTTTTTTGTTTAGTTTAGAGTTAATCAGTAGTCTCTGGATATATATCCAGAAAATGTTTGATCACTTTGTTCTTTCCCTCCACTTAAAGCATAAAGCAGAGTTATTTTCTGATACTGTTTACTCAGAGCTTAGAAATAAAATTAACTTTATACTTACAAGAACAAACATGGAGAGGCTGGTTCTAGTTCATGCAAATGCACAAATCTTTTAACTTTTTTTCAAAAGGACTAAGTACTTATGGTTTCATTTTAATCTGTGGAAAGGAATTTTAAGTTCACTTTTTTTTCTTTTGTGGAAGTCTTCAGAGCTTCAGACGTGGGAGTTACCCTCTGCAGAAACAGTACATAGACTTTGGCATTTATTTGTTTAACACATCGACTCTGACACTGTGCTCCTATAGGGTGTCATCCTGATTAAACTCTGCAATTTACCTGTGAACTTCCACTGCTCTAAGTGTGTCTCGCCCTCTTGACACCTTTCTAAAGAGGGAACCGTTTAACCACACTTGTAAGTGGAAAAACAGAGAGAGGGACCAAGTGATTTCCTAGGGGTGGCAGAATGATATTGGAATAAGCAGCAAAAGAATTAGGAATGCTCCTTCCTACACAAAGTTTCACCACTTACTGTTGATAACACCCTTGTCCTGTATGTAAATAATATTTCATAGATAAGAAATTATGAAATAAGAGAAAAAGTAGAAGAATAGGCAGCTTGCTTTCTCCTTGAACTTACTTACTGAGAGGTTTATGTCAGTCTTCTGCCAGTGACTGTGTTCTTTTTTTATAACACAGGTATTTCTTTCCGAAGTTCACTCTGTGCTGGACTGAGTTTGTAGAACTCAAGGTACATGTGCCCTGTGAAACCCTTCAGTATGTTGAAGCCAACTATGGCCCAAACTGGAAGGTTCCTATTAAGGTGTGGGACTGGAAGAGCTCCCCATCCAACGTGCAGGACAATGGTGTCTGGCCTGTCGACGAGTGGGATGATGTTATCCAGATCTACTGACCCCTGACTGCTGTCAGAACATGCCTGCTGTCCTCAGAACTGTCCACTTGTGATTCCCTGTTGCCCAAAGGCATCAACATCCGTTCCTTTTGTAACTTCTCATGTGTTTCCTAAGGAGACATTTACCTTCTTTTTGCTTAACAGGTATTTTTTCACCTTCACCATGCATTTTCCAGGTGGTTAAAGGAGAAGATGAAAGGCAGATGAAGAGAAGGGAAGCTGAAAGAAAAGCTGCACAAAGAAAATAGAGAAGAAATGTTATAGTATATGGGCAGTTGACTGTTTTAAGTGTAAACAGTGGCCAGGTGGCTTAGACTTTCCTGGGATCATCAAAACCTTCAGACTGTTTACTTCTCAAGCTTCAGAGAGGGTTAAGATGGAAAAATCTCAGGTAAGTCCCTCTTTTTTCAAAGGAGATCCTGTGAATATTCATCTTCTAAACACTAGAGTTACAAGTACCTCAGATGTCCTTGATTTGAGACTGACACATTACTACAATATGCAACAAGTTGCTCTTGGGAGTGGAGTGCTTCTGTTGCATAGAATCCGCATGGCCAACCTGCTTTACATGTAGGAGATAACGGTGTAATACTAAATGAATGGATGGAGAAACTATCCACATTGGATGTCTTCCAATCTGCTTTTTTCTTTTTTAAGAACATGAAGTTGCATCTGCTGGGATGTATTTCCCATGAAAAGAATAAAATTCTGGTTTTGACATCTCAGTTCCTGTGTTCTCCCTGTGAAATTTTTGACTGGTTTTCAGAAAATTAGAGCTATCCCTGCTTTCTTGCAAGTAGGTAGAAATGGGGATTGTTCATAGTTTCCTGTTTCACATGGGCTCACAGAACAGAGGCCTCTGAGGACTGCAGATCTTCCCTCTCAGCATCAGCAGGACTGTATACGAATACCAACGGCTTCATTAAATTTGCAGCAGCATAATTGAAAGTGAAGTGTCAGTGCAACATGGGGCTTTGGATGGGAAGAAAGTGGAAGCCTGACAGCTCTCTCCTGCTTCTGTTTGTGCTTTTCCTTAATGAAGTGAGCTTTCTTCAGCAATTTGGAGGGGGATATTTGCTTTTAAAGGAGTGTGTGTCCAAGTTTGTTCCAGTCCTGCTGTGCAGGGAATGACATGGGCACTAGAGCTGCTTGTGAGTTACAACTATAGTACATGGTACAGACCCAGGAGTACTGGTGAATCAGTGCCAAGGCACTGGATGGAGCTCATGTTTACTTGCAGCAAACCTGTATCTGTTCATCTGCAGTTTCTAGCAGTGTCCAAAGTGTGTCCAGTTCTGGAGAGGTGGCATAGCCACGGCCCTGTGACAGTTTTACTGCTTCATCATTCCAGGTGCACCCTGGGGCTTCCCTGCTGTTGTTGCCCTGGAGTGTGCTGCATGCTTTTTCCTGTCAATCCCTTCAGTTCCAGTTTCTTCTGCCACTGGAGCTCCCAGAGTGAATTATTCAGCTTCTGGCAGCGACTTGTCATGATCGATGGCTCTTCAGTTGGTATGGTAACTTTGTTAGCTTTGCCTAATTAAGAAGAGAGAGATGTGAAATCCTGCTAACTTGGTAAACATTACATCATATAAGGGATAATTTCTCAGGTTGAATTTTCTGTATTTTTTCCTTTAAGTGAAAAAAGCTAATGTTCTTACGGTTTTCATGTTCATAACTCTGTTGTCTTGAACTTCTTTGTTTAATAACATGCAAAAAGCCTGTAAGTTTTTCAAATGTGATAACTGCTTTAGAATGAAAGAAGAGATACTGTCAGAAAATTATAACCCTGTCAAATTTTTGACTTTGTATTTGTAGATGAAAAGACTAATGGTAAAAGAATGCATGTCCCTGAAAGGGAGAATGTCTTGAACAGTTGATTATACCTGTAAGGTATTCTTCAGGTTAAAATATTTTCTCTTCAGAAGGTACAAGTGTGTCTTTAACACTGATTAAAAGAAGAAGAGTCTAATTTGCAACTCAAGATGCTGTTTCATCCTTTGTTTTGTCATCTTGGGCAGCATTTACCACACTTCATTGCAGTTACCGTGACATAATGCACAGAGAAGAATTTTGAACTGTTTCTTACACTGCTTATTGACTGTCCGTCTTGAGCTTTTGTTTTTTAATAAAGATAACTTGGACACAACAAAGATATTGGGAATAAGGCAGGTGCCCATTTGTAGTAGAAAGGATCCTTCAACTGCTCAAACACATTGCACTTCTGCATGTCTCCTGTCATGCTTTATGCAGTGCCCTGACCAGAAATCTCCTGCTTGGACACAGATCGAGTCCCAAGGGGTGGTGTAAACATCATGGAACTGCTGCTGTTGGAAAGTTTGAGGCTGCAGCCTCACCATTCCCATAGAAACAACGAGATCTAGGCATGTTTCCTGTTAGGTTCTCCTGAACTGCCTCATCTGAAATGGATTCTTAATTCTGTGGTACCTTCTTAACTTACTAACCACCTTCATTTTGAAAGTGCTCTGCAGTGGAGGGCAATTCCTAAATTCTCTTAGTGGTCTTAAGCAGCAACATGTTGTTATCAGTTACCTTGGCTGAACGCGTGCTGTACACTGAGACTCTGCCCACCCCCCCCCCAGAGGGAAAAGGAGGAGAGAAGGGGGGAAAGAAGAGGGAAAAAAAAACCTTGGAAAACCAAGACTGCCGAGAAAGGCGGTTTTATATTACACAGAGAGGGAAAAATAAAAGAACTATAAGCACTATACACACAGGAAAAACTGACAATAAAGACTACTTCCCCACAAAAAGTGTTTTCCTCCTCCAAATAACAGCCATCTATCCCATGCAACTGTCCTGGAAGAGAAGAGAGGGAGTTGTTTCCTTCTCATCTCTTTATATCTGAGCTGGCGTAACATGGTATGGAATACCTTATTGGTAAAATATACATCAGGTGATCTATCCTAGTTCCGTTTCCCTCCCAGGAGGGTTACAAACCCACTACAATCTCCACCCCTTATTCCATACCATTTTACGTCACACTCATATCCCATATTGTCCTATATCCCGTGCTTATACAGGTCTTGTCTTCTATGGCTGTCTTATCGTTGAGCACCAACATCAGTTTAGTTCGGGTCTTTCCCATCTGGTGACTTATTTCCTGCAACATACAACTCAGAATACAAATTAGTTTTTTCCCAAGGTTAAATCTTGAGGCACGCACGAGGTTTGTCTGTCTTCTCTCATTATCCACCAAGTATTTCTTGGTCCTTGAGCAAAGACAATCCCATGAATGGGTTTGCCTTTGCTCGAGGGAGGGTTAATCCAAACTGCTTTACCTAACATACCTCTCAAGTGAATTACTGGGACTTTGTCTCCATCCACAGTGTGAAGGGACTCCGATTGGGCAGGGCCGGCTCGATTGACGGAGCCTCTAGTGTTGACTAACCGTGTAGCCTTTGCTAGATGCTGATCGCAATTCTTGGAAGTCCCCCCACCCAATGCCTTCAGAGTAGTTTTCAGCAGTCCATTACACCACTCAACTTTCCCAGCAGCTGGTGCATGATATGGGATGTGATATACCCACTCAATGCCATGCTCCCTTGCCCAAGTAGTAGCTAAACTGTTCTTGAAATGAGTCCCATTGTCTGACTCAATTCACTCTGGGGTGCCGTGTCGCCACAGTATTTGGCCCGGGCCTCCCGCCTGGCAGGCAAGAATTCACTACACACGCATATATGTGTGCTTCGGCAGCCCATATACTAAAATTGGTGCCAAAACCCAGGAAGACTGCCAAGAAAGGTTGTTTATATAAACACTACCTTGCTTATCTTTTTGGTTTTGCTATCTTGGGAACATACTAATATAAAACATGGCCTTATGCCTAGCTTTAGTATTTATACCCATACTTTTACTAACAGTCTTTCTGGGATGTAGGACTTACCCTTTGAAAGACCTCCAGGGGGACGGATACAACTTTCTTTCCCTTCTTAATTTTTACATAGATGGCTTTGCAATGAAGGTACCAATGATCTTTACTAACCCTTACTTGAGCTGTCTAGCAATGGGACTGCTTATAACCAACACTATAAGAACATTAGGGGTATTAGGGAATGTAGTATTGTCTTTGTTGCCTTGTTGCAGGACAAAACAAACTTCAAGAGAGAACTTACTGGGATGTGCCTTAAAGGGCCCAGTTCCTGGGTGGCAGAGAATGTGGATGAATTTAGGCAGGTTCTTAGGGCGTTTAACACCCCCCCTTGCCTGGGACTTCACATCAGAACAAGTATTCAACCCTAACAAACTGACACGTCGTTTAATGGACGATGCCTTGCCTACCCCGATCAAACGCAGCAACTTCTTGCCCTGTACTGGGGCCTGGCCTGTGCTTATCGAGCTGCAGTTCAATACTCTAAAAAGACCATGACTGAGACAGGGACCCAAACTACGACATCTGAAGTCATTATTGCCCCTGTAGTGAAAAGGAAGACATGGGTAAGGAGATCTACAGGATCTACAGGCCTACCTCCACGATTAGTAAGGGAGGAAGAAGGAGAAGGATCTACCCCGCCCACACCTCCAAGAGAAGAAGGGGAGGCAGGACAAATAGCCAGTGATTCACTAGAGGGAGCGGAAGTGGTTCTCCGTGAGAGAAGCAGAGAGGAAATCAGACAGGAAGGTGAAGTTACCCAGTCCCTGAGCCCATCAGAACTTTGGGATTTGTGGAGAGATTACAGCCGCCAGCCTGGTGAACGAATTCCTACCTGGCTGCTCTGCTGCTGGGATAATGGGGCTAGTAGTCACCTGTTAGAAGGTCATGAAGCACAGCAACTAGGATCTATTGCCAGAGATGTGAAATCATAAAAGAAATTGGAAAGGAGAGGGGCATTCACAGTCTTTGGGTTCAGCTCCTCTCAAGTGTGAGAGAAAGGTATCCATTCAAGGAAAATCTAATGAGCTCCTCAAGAAAGTGGACTGCTGCAGATGGAGGCATCCAGTACCCGCGGGAATTGGCAATGCTGAAAATCCTTTACAATGGCACATACAATCCCCTCTTCAGCAATCCAGAGGATGGCCCTTGCATGCTGCCCATGTGGAGAAAGGTAATTCAAGGTGCCCCCGCATCATATGTTAACTGCCTGGTGGCAATATACCATCTGAAGATGGATGAACCATCTGTGGACACAATGTCTCCCTGGGTACAGAATATAAAAGAAAGTATGGAAGCCTCCTCACTCCCACAGGCCAGCAAATTAGATTCCAGAGACAGCTCTGATCTCCGCCACCGGTGCACTTACACTGAGGAGGGGCCTTACAAGTGCCCCGAATGTGAGAACCGCTGCAGAGACAGCCTAAGAGATCTATCTCGGTCTCCTTCTGTCCCACTGAGAAGGAAAGAAAAGGAAGCCACAAGAGCAGGCCACGTGGTGAACTATGGTTCTTTCTGTGTGACCGAGGGAAAGACATGAAGTCCCTTGACTTTCCTGCAGCGAACAAGGCACTTTAGGTATGTGCAGCTGTTAAAGAAAGCAAAATGTTCAAAGCTCCAGAATAAGGGCCAAGAAAGATTGAAGAAATAGCATTGCCTGAAGAGAAAGGACCATAAAAGACCGCTTTCAAAAGCCATAAAGGATGGTTGCAAAAAAGAAGGGGTGTATGTGTTCCCTTTCTGTGGTTGGTAGGAAATAAAAGTAAATGGGAGTAATGCAAATTGAACCACCTGTGTAGAAACTGGAATATTTTACTTGTGGAAATGTGTAAAACCTTTGACTTTGGGCATCTCTTAGAACACATCAGACAAACGTCAGTCAAAACTGACTGTAGTTAAGGATTGACTGTAGTTAATCCTGTCTTCCAGCTGGGGGGGAGTTCCTATTTCTAGGAACTAATCCTGAAGTAGTTTTCCATAACCTTCTGCTTTTACAAAATGGAAATTGGAATCACATGAGCTTAAGGAAGGTTCTATTTCTAGAATCAGATACTAGAGCTCATACTGGGAATGACAGTGAATTGCCACTGCTCTGTGGTTGAGTCTTTCCCTGCTGTCCAAGTGAAAAAGAAGCAGCTGATCTCTTTATGCTCTTTCTCTTGAAACAGAGTCTGGGACATGTTGGTTCCTGGTATTAAACAGCCTTCATCCTTTGCTGCTTTAGAATTCTCTACCCTCATCATAAGTCTAAAGTCTGTCAGCTCAAGAGAAAACCAGTCTCTGCTTTGCACTGTCAGTTGGAATTGTGAGTTTTGCACAGATGAATGAGATCTTAAATGAGTAACATCTGTGTAATAATGAAGCTACCTCCCTTCAAGGGACTGGCTTGTCACAGTGACTTTCAGGAACTTGTTTCTGTCCTTCATTACTCATAGTTGTAATTGTCTTGAGTTCACACTTTGAGTTTTCTTGAGTTCAAGAAATTCAGAGGCAGCTACCTCACTGTTTACAGATTTCACAGAATATTCCAAGTTGGAATGGTCCCACAAGGATCTTAGGCTTGTCTTCTCTCTCTTCATGTGTTTCTACCATACTGTGTGTTGCAGAACAGAACACAGGAACTTGAGAAACCACGTGCAAGCACATCAAAGCCTGTCTGGCGCATGTGCTCAATGATTTACATCAGCTGTTTTGTTAAAGTGGCACCAGCAGCCCATTGACATCAGTTGATAATCTTGCTTAATAGCATTAGATTTCCTAATGGTGAGTTCTTGAGTTCTCTACTGAGGCCAGTTTTATGCATAAATGTTGCATTGATTTAGGCTGCAGCAGAGCACTTGAGTTATGAACTGGATGAGTCTTACCAAACCCAAGTCACTGCTCTAACTGAGGAGGATGGATGAGAGCTTTCTCCTTGAAAAATGGAAGGTACAATGGATGTTTTGTCCTTAAAGGACAGAAGATGACACTGTTGTGGTTGGGCCTGTTTTCCTGAGATAAATCTTTCCTAAAGTTTGAAAGAGAAGTCACATAGTTTACCTGGAACATACTAGGGGAAGTATCATGCCAGGTGCTTTGCAGATAGGATTGTGTGTTCATAACTTTCCTCTTCTGGCCCTAAAACTTCTGAATATCTCCTGTTTTGATGGGAGTAATTAGCTTGAGTGTTACTGGATATAGTGTACTTGTATGTTGGGTTGCAAGGGCATATCTGACAGTGCAGTGATTTGCACCTACACCGAGATTAGTTCTGACACAGAAAGCAATCAAAGCAGTGGTTGATAACATCCTGAATGCACAGAATGATGTTGGAACCAAGGGAAATCCAGTGGGATGTACGAAGAGTGACATGGAACTTTTGTTACTGTGTTATGGGGGCTCTGAGCAACCTGGTCTGGTTGGAGATGTCCCTGCTCATTGCAGGGAGGTTGGATTAGAGGTCCTCTAAAGGTCTCTTCCAACCCAAACCATTCTATGTTTCTGTGTATTTCAGTGTAGGATCAATCCTGGTGGACAGGTTGGGGAGTGTCTGAAACCACATATAAGGAAAAGTAGAAAGAACTGCTGAGAAGGATGTGGCAAGCACAATATCCCATTCACTTGGTTCATAATGCAAGAAGCTTAAATTTCACCAAGGAAGATCAGAATGAGGTGTAGAGAATGTTTGAGATATTTAAGGACGGGAATAGTTTGGGGAAGGGTTGTATTATTTCTACCCCTGGAGGCCTTCAAGAATGTGTTTGGTTGGTAAATGGAACAAACTTATGTGATTCCACGTATTCTTGTCATTAAGTGGAAAAGGGCCCAACTGAGTTTTGGGAATTATTTTCTTATTTCTTTCTTTTCTTTTGATTTCTTTATTTTCTTACTTTTTGGTTCTTTGGGGTTTTTTTGTTGACAAGAAAGGAATCTTTGACCTGCACAGTTGAGCCTGCTGTGAGACCCAGTGGAACATCTTTTTCTCTTGAGATGTGGATAATGTTATCAGGCTACAGGTGCTATTCTGGCACTGGCAGGTCATGTCCAGCTCTTTATCCACCACTACCCCCAAGTCCTTCTGAGAGTGCTCTCAATCCACACATTGCCCAGTCTGTATCCATGTTTGGGATTGTTTCAACCCAGGTGCAGGAGCTGCAAGCAATCTTGTTGAACATCATGAGATTGGTGTGGGCCCACCTCTCAGGCCTGTCAGGATTGTTCTGATGGTATTCCTTCCTCTGGAATATCAAGCGCAACACTCAGGTGGGTGTCACCTGCAACTTAGCTGGGGATGCATTCAGTTTCACTGTTCATGTCCCTGATACCGATGTTAAATAATACTGATCCTAATAGAATATAATACACCCCATCTTTTAAAAAGGCAGGAGGATGATCTGAGTCATCCTCCCTTCTGCCTGGGGAGATGGGAAAATATGGCCTGAGTCTTCTTGGTAACCATTTCTGTGCACATGAGAAACCAACGCGGGTGGGGACAGCAACACCAACTACATAGTTAGAAATACCCATGGGCACGTCCCATGAGTTTTCATTCTGTTCCAAAATCAGTTTAAGGAAGTTTTATGATGACTTTGATGCAATTTGGTTTAGGCCCTCAATGTGGACTTGGAGTGCCAAAATTATGCCCTTTGGACAGTTGTAGTGCTTCAGTTTCTGCTTCTCCCCAGCTCAGCCATCTCAGTTCCTTCCACTTCTAAACCAGGATAAGCCAAGTGGCTCTTCTTGACATAAAGCAACTAATTACAGCACCTTTTACCCAGCCCTTTCCTGTCAGAAAAGTCAAAACTCTTAAAGCAGCTTCTACAGGGAACTGCTGTTGAACTGTGTGGCCTCTCTCCTTGAGCTGACATTAGCCCTTGTTTATCACTGCCACTGTCCAGAGCAGTGTCTCATAAGCCTGGTGGGGCCGCAGGAGCATATTCTGTTGAAAAACCTGTGTGTTTGCTCTTTTGGGTGCCTGTAATCATCTCACATTTTCAGCATTCAGGCTTGGTTGCCTGTTGGTAACAACCTTTCCAGCTGCACTGAAAGAGTGATTTCTGAACAAACATGGAAAAGAAGAGAAGATTAAATAGGTGACAGCCAGTGAAGACAGGAGCCAGGCTGGGCTGTTGTTTTTTGTTAGGGTTTTCTTTAAATTAATTATTTTATTTTGGGAAGCCAAGATACATTTGTGTCCTGGAGGAGGGGGCCCTCCATGGCTGACCAGACATATGGTGCCTTATTCCCTGGACAAACTGTTTTTATTGCCCTGGTTTTGGATGAGACAGAGTTAATTTTCTTCTCAGTAGCTGGTGCAGTGCTGTGTTTTTGGACTCAGTATGAAAACTGCTTACCCTAAATCAAGATCTTTTCAGTTTCTCATGCTGTGCCAGTGGGCAGATGCATAAGAAGCCATTAGGGAGCATCTCTGGGGCAGGTGAGCTGAACAATCCAACTGCTTCAGAGAACATCATGCTCTGTATATAAACTGGGGGGAGCTAATTAACATTTATTAAACTGCTCTTATCTCAACCTGTGAGTTTTACAGGGGTTTTTTTCTGGTCCTCCTCCCCATCCTACTGCAGGGTGGGTGGTGAGCAAAGGACTGTGTGGTGCTTGATTGCCAGCTGGGGTTAAACCATGACATTTATCTATAAATACAGATGCCTTGCAAACTTAATTTTTACATGTTCATTTCCAGCCACATTCAAAGAGGAAACACACAGAATTCCTAAGGTCTTGCCTTGGAAGGCCTTGGGAATAAGCAGTAGTATTCCCAAACACAGCTTCAAAAGAAAAGCGAATTTCTGTGGCTTGTAGTCCTAGCACAGACAAGGGAAAGGATGTCAGTAGGGTTTTGTGGTGTTCTTGGGTGGTGGTGTTTTGCTCTGTGAGCCTAATAAATACATGCAACATACCTGGAAACACAGGGACAGTGAAGGAGCTTGGGGCCCACCTCCAGCAAAGACCTTGGCATGAGCTGCCTGTACCCATCTGTGATGACTTCCCTGCGCTGCTGATGCCTTCAACACCTGTCTGCTTGATGCAGTGACTTCTCTGGGTTAATGATGCCTCTGTAATGCATTCATTGCTTGATCAGAAAAATTACCTGTTCCTTCTTGCAGGGATTAAACTGTTGCTGAGGTCAATGTGCTGAGACCATTGTTAGTCTTTTCATTACTGGTCTTTTACACACACTTTATTGCAGGCAGCTAATGAAGTCAGCTAATTAATCTGCTGCCCCTTGGTCCTCCTCAGATCTGCCTTTCCCTGTAGTACAGTAGAGGTGTTCTGATCTATAAATAATGGTCCACAATATCTGCTGTGAGCAAGACAAGGAAGGGCGCGGAAAATATTGTTACTTGTTCTTGCTTTGACCACCAAATCTCCCAGTATCACTCCTGAGAGTCTCTGAGTTGTCAACTAGTCCTTACTAATACCTCATCTGGCAGGCTGACATGAAGCTGCTTGAAGCCTGGAGATGGATACTTTGGAATTTGGCCAGAGTGGTGGCCAGACTGCCACATTTACCATTTCACTGCTTGAAACAAGGGGTTTCATGGGAGCTTGGACTGAGTGATAAAAGGCTTTGTCACTGAGGCCACATGAGCCCATATTTCACCTACAAATGGTCCTGCAAAGGAGGAACCTGTTTGAATTGGGGCTGATGCAACTTTTGTGCATGGCCACTGGTGCTCATTCAGAGGACTGGAGTCCTTAAAAGGTGCTAACGGGACAGTTGTCCTTGCTGGTAGTACTAATTGTTGCATTATGCTACGACATTATCAAGTAGTAAGATAGAAATGCAAAGCGCCACCAGAGTACTCTCTGCCCTGCTAAGGTCTTGCTGCCAACACACACCAATAAAACTGTTTGCAGCAATAGCAGCTGGAAACAACAGGTTATGCACATTAAATGACTTTGTAATTGCACTGGCTGTCAAAGCATGGAAGATTTTGTCTTGTTAACAGTTTACATTTGTGTGGCTGCCTTTCTTTGGGACCCATCATCCAGGGTGGGCTGGAGAGGAACTTAATCAGAATGACTGTGTGATACCTGAATAATGCCCAGGGTCTGGGCAGAAAGGGGCATCTACATCCTGGAAAGGCAGTAGTATCTGAACAGAATGGCCCCGGGCGCTGAGAAAAAAAGGAAGGGAAAGGGGGAGCACCAGAGGGTGTTCTAATAGTTTTCCTTTATTCATCAAGGCTGTTTTACAGCAAAATGCCTGACTAAGGCCAGTTTGAAGAGGGAAGAGAGAAGACTTCAAGGGGTTTGGGAGTCCCTCATGCTTTTTTTTTTAAGTGAGGGAAGAGGAACACATGAAGTAGAGGGAAACAGGTATAACCCTTCCTTCCTGATATGATTCTTAGTTGGTACCAAGCGCAGCTGCTGATTTACACCAGAAGGGTCAAATCCAAAACACCCACTGCTCTTCCATATGCTGTGTATGGATCAGGACCACGGCTCTGACAGTGACCAGTTGCAGCTGGAAGATTTCGGGCTATTCTTCCTTGTTATCCCCAGCCCTCCCCCACTGCTTGTCATCCCTAGTCTGTGTTCCATCCCAGAGACCTGGGATACAAGCAGGCACCTTAATTTATAGGGGGAAAAAAAAATGTACATGGTGGTGGACAGAGGGGTGTGAGTGGAAATGAGTTGTGCTGATAAGCCTTTCAACTGTACTTTATTTTACCGGGGCTCTTAACAAACAATCTTTATGAAATGCAAACCTGGCTTATCAGGCTAATGCAGATTGTCTGAAATCCTTATCTCCATGGGCCAGTTAGCTGGAGTGATTCCCTTTTCACAGGGAATAGAGAATGAAGAGCTGCACACAAGCCTTCCCCTCACACACACACCCCCGCCCCCTCCCTCCAATCATTGCCATTTACTGGCAGTGAACCAAACGGCTCTGATTTCCAAACTCATAAATAACGCAGCGCGGTCTCAGACCTGAGCTCTCCCGTGTCTCCAAACAGTTGTTCAGCTGCACAGAGAGACAGGAATTGGCTCATGAGGGTCTTGGGGGCAGGGCTGGGAAAGGGAAAAAGGGAAGAGTCCCTGGTTTGTTGCACCTTTCTCAGAAGAACAGTCTATGTTTAAACTGACATCTAATGCTAGAGCAGCACAATCTCCTTCTAACCAGGTCAACAGACCTGGGCCTTCCCATTTAAATGTTTTCTTGATGTGATTTTTGCTCCACAGCTTTGTCTGCTGGGGAGAAGCTGCTGATATTTGTATGTTGAAGATTTACAGTGAGAAATTAGCATGCGGGACTCTCACCACTGCGACCCAGGTTCGAATCCCAGTCCCCCGGGCAGATGGAGGTCGTTAGCCCTGTGAGGCCATCTATCTATGAGAAGGTCACTCTAAACAAACCTACGTCCTGAGGACCTCACTGCCATTGTCCAAGCTTGCTTGGCCCCGGCAGATGAACCTTAGGATTAAAGGGTGGGCTCAGTTCAGCGCATGCTGTGTCTCACCTAAAAAAATCCATTGCGCAGGCTTGAAAGGTAAAAAAAAAAAAAAAAAAAAAAGACTTTTCCCAAAATCTTCGTTCGCGAAGACTAGCCATTATGTGGATCAAATTCTTCCTCTTTCTCTGCCTTTGATGTGAATGTGTGTGGGAGGGTCCATTTCATACTATCTGATGTTTCTCCTAATCTGGAGATCTGTGTCTCCCCAGTTCTTTCCATTCTAGAGTTAACATGTTTCTCTCTTGGAATTTCAGTCCTTCATCATGGGTAGATGTTTGGGGTACGGACCCAATTCTGTTGAAACCAGCAGCTGCAGTTGTCTTGCCAGGACCTGAAATTCATCCATCTGCCATGCTTTCTGGGAGAGCTAGACTCAGCCCCAGTCAATGCCCTGATGTGCTGCTGAGTTTTGTGGTGCATTTAAGGAGCATTTATCTGTCCCTCCCTTCAGGTTGTTTTTTTTATCCTGCCTGCTGAGTTGCAAAAGGCAGTTAGCTGGTCTTCAGTGTGGGAACTGGAGTTAGTTAGCCTGGAGAAAAGGACACTCAGAGAGAAGGGACCTTATTTGTCTCTTGAGTAGCTGGAAGGAGGCTGTAGCAAGGTGGGAGTTGACCTCTTCTCCCAGGTGACAGGACAAGAGGAAACGGCCTCAAGTTGCGCCAGAGGAGATTTAGATTGGATACTAGGAAATATTTCTTCACCAGGCGTGTTTTCAAGCACTGGAAAAGGCTGCCTAGGGAAGGGGTGAAATCACCATCCCTGGAGGTATTTAAATGATGTGTAGATGTGGCACTTAGGGACATGGTTTAGTGCTGGACTTGGCAGTGCTGGATTAACGGTTGGACATGAGGATCTTGGAGGTCTTTCCCAACCTAAATGATATTATGAGTCTAGGGGGAGTCTTGGACTGCGTTTTGGGAGAAAAATTTTGCGGGTTTATTCCTTCTCTCCCTGAGCACACGGGTGGGTTGCTCTGGTGAGTCCTACTGCTTTTCCCACAGCTGCCACCTCAGTCAAGTCCCTGGATGACTGGACCAAGCAGTGACTCATGGACAATAAAAAGGTGGCATGTTGGGTGTGAGGCTTTGCAAGCCTATGAGCAGACTCTTTCCCCTGTCACTACATTGTTCCTGGGGCAGAGGTGTGGGCTACAGCCTGAGAAGCTCTCTGGTGATGTTAAAGCACAGGTAAGGCCTGGTTTGCTCCCAAAGCACTGGTGTGCCCAGGAGAAACTGTTTTTGGTTCTTGCATGTGCAGGACCCTTCTACCAGCTCATTTCTGGATCAGGATGGGCCCCACTGAACTACCCACAGGGAAACTGGGAGGAGTCACACAAGCTGCTGCTTTTCAAAGGTGATGGCTGTTCCTGATAATGCCAACTGGCTCAGCTTTCATTTCATCTTCCTAATGATTAATGCAGACAGATCAATTAGGAAGACTGCACACAAGAAGCTGCAGCTCCTCAACCCTCCCCCAGATAATAATAAAAATATGCCCCCTCTTTTCTCCTCCCTTGAAGTCCCCAGGAGAGTATTAGCTGGTTCTGCAGGTGCAGCCGCCCTGCAGGGTGGTGAGAGCAATGAATAGTAAGGTTTTTTAGCTCAAGCACACTAAGGCTGTTCAGCAGCCATTGGCTAATCCTCCGTTAATCAGATTATGTAAATTACTACTTCAGCATCCCCATCCCATCTCTTGTCCTCCTGCTCTCCAAGCTGGAAATAAAAGACACTCTAAAAAGAAACATTTAAATGGCAAAAAGGCAGCACTGCTGAAAAGGGGTGGGCAGAGGGTGCTGGGATGAGGAGCAGGGCTTTGTTTCCATGCAGACAGGCATTCTGCCTTGGCAAAGCCGTGGGAGACACCAGCAAACCAAAGGTCAGGAGTGGGTGCTGCCTGTGTATTAACAGTGTCTTGGTACCAGGCTGGGGAGGGCAGTGCTGGTGCATTCCTGGAGGCCAGAACTTTGCCCCAGAATGTTACATTTGGTGTGCTGAAGAGCATCCCTGACCTCCTTGGAGCACAGAGACTTCCTGCCTGTTACTTTGCATTCATGATGTGTTTTGAGTTCATTCATTCATAGCGTAAAACCCAGCACCTCAAACAAGGCATGGGTTGAGAGATGCTGTCAGCAGTCTGCACTCAGTCTCTGAGCACAGCAATTGAACTGAATGAAGGGACAGGTAACCAAAAATGGCCACTGAAGCTGTGTCTCTGCAAAGCCTGGACTTGATTGCCCAAAACCTGCTCTTGTGCTTTAGAGCATGCAAGGTGATCAAAACATCCTCTGGCTCTGGGTTTGATATAGGCTCATGTCTTCCTGAAACACTGGTCAGGACCACCAGCAACCACACCAGCATCTTCTTCAAGTGTGGCCAGTGCTCAGAATGTGGCTTGTGGCACTTACTTGGTCTCCAAGGTTGCCATGTTTCCATCTAGGAAGGAGAGATGGTCCTTTTTTTTTACCAACTGGAGTAGAAAGCTGAAGAAGGCAAGAGAGGTCAGTTGAAACTAAAACAGAGAAGCTGAGCTTACTAATTCATTGTGTTCCCACTGAAAATGACCCAGAAAACTAAGCTGAGCTATGTTTGTGGTATGATAGTCCTGGATGAATGCAATTTGTGATGAGGATGAAGTTGCCTCTCTCATGGCAGATACAACACACCAGAGATGAGATCATCTACCCCAATGAGGGGTTTGCACTGGGCTTTTGGTACTCACAGAGGATGAAGAGAATTTGATCTCCAGTCCTTCTCCACTGTTGAACACACACCTCTGATACTCATGTCTTGTTCACAAAGGCTAGGCAAAGCTCTCTGAAGGGCTACTCAAGGGCTGTTTAAAATTTGCACATTCAGGGTTCAGATCCTGCAGGTTTCAGGGGTCCAGCAGGTCACAAGGCAGGTCTTGGTTTCATGAGCTCAGGTGACAGACACAGGTGGGGTGGGAACATGGAAGGACTTCATGGGTGTTAATGGAGCTGCTTCTCTGTGCTGTGGTGGAGGCTGGGACACCAGCTCTGCAGGAATGATACTCGTGGTCCAAATGATTAGGAGCTTCTGCCTGACCTTGAAAAATTACTTTGAAAATGCAGGTGGTCAGATATACATATTGCACAGTTCTCACCTGGAGGAATTTTGCCAAAAAATTTGTCTTCCATTCCATGCTGCAAATCAGTACTGTTCTACAGTAACTGATGAACTTTGTCGGTTTGCACCAGCTGAGCATCTGAAAAACAGAGGTGGACTTGAAAACAATGGAAACAAAGAAACTGAAAATGAAATTTGAAATTAATTGTACCATCTCTCCACCATCAAGTCAGCAATAAGGGCATACATTCATAACTCTGCAAAAAAATAGGATGGAATAATTTGAAAAGCGAAGTAAGAAAGCTACCTTTAAGAGTCAGAATAGTGAGCAGGTCTGTTTTTTTCTAAATGAGATGGACTGTGTTATCATATTAAGCTCCTGAGAGGCTGGGTTTATTGAAGTTTCCCTTTGCACACACATGCACCGCTGGTCCTGCAAGAGGAGCACCAAATAGGGGACCTTTCCTTTGAGGATTTCAACCTCTACCATTCCCATTCTGTAAGAGATATTTGGGAAATTCAGAGCAAATTCCCTTCTTCCTTGCAAGAGTTCACCTCAAAGAGGAAACTATTTGGTTCCAAAGATTTGCACATGAAGTAAGAGGACTCGCCAGTCTGGGAAAAATCCTGGAGGTTCCCAGGACATCAAATACACATGGCTTTGGGTTGTGAGGCTTGCCTGAAGTCATACTGGAAATTAAACCTCTTAGTCCCTACTTTTTATCATTAGTTGAAAGTCTGTTGTAGAAGGTGCAAACACATCTATGGCAATGACCCTTCAGGGCTTAAAGTCTAGTCAGAAAGGTCTTCTTATATCCAGCTTCATATTTTTTTGGTTCTCTGGTTTGAATGATGCTTATGTGGTGGCCTTACTGCCATGTGCAACCTGAGCTCCATGTTGTGTGCCACTGAGAGCAGGAGCTACTGATTCTCTGAGGTGCCTTGCTTGTTTTTTTTCTATTTTAGGTGATTTCCAAAGAACTTTCAATGTCTAGGTAGGTATGTGTCAAGAGGAAACTGATCTGCTTGCCTCTCCTCTTGCTCCTGGTGGAAAGCTTTAGAGGTACATTAAGTTTTCGGTCTCTTTATTCTGTGGCTAAACATTTTCTTCAAGGCCATCAGCAAGTTTCAACATCAAAGAGGAGGATTTTGGTTTCTGGAATTAAGCCAAAGAGTGTGGCCAGAATTTAAAGCACCCCCCTGATGTGTTTTGTTAACGCTAATAAGAGATTCAAAATGCTACAAAAACTTCACATGATGAAAGTTTAATATTTCAGCAGTCTGCATACAGCTGCTATTCTGAACCTCAAGTAGCCTCCTCCAGTTCCATATATTCAAAATCTATTAATCTAGATTATGATTTTAAAGGGCAGGAATCCAGATGTGTATAATTGTTTCTTATTGTTCCCATATGGAGAGCATGCCTCTGAACCCAGTGATAACATGGCTGAGTGTTTGCAGCTGTCCTTTTCCAGCCCATCACTTCATGTGTGCTGCTTTCATCAGGCTGAAAATGGTCATTTCAAAAGCAGAAAAAATTTTTTGAATCCAGGCCTATCTTTTGAAATCTCTGCTGATATTTAGGTAGGATTCTCTGTGAATATCCTGCTCACCTGTAGTAAGAGCTTAGCTGGAGAAAGACAGTTTGAGTTCTGTCTCAGTATGACACATAAGCATTTTTGTTTCCATCTGACCATCACTCTCTCTTGGAGAGGCTTCTGTTGGCTCTGGAAGTGGTGTAGCAGGATAAAGCCCTTTGCTTCTTCTTGCATACTATAATTCTTGCACATCTATGCCAGAAACAGCTTTTCTTCCTTTTAGGAAGAGAAATAACAAGTGTTATTACCCATAGGATGTTTCAGGGGTTGGAATTTAAATGCTGGCATGCTGAATTTCAGAAATGGACATGAAAAACCCAGTTTTGAGGGCACTCACACTCTTCAGCCACCCACGTGTTCTTGGCTTCTTCAAAGGGTCCAATTCTTGCATGTTCCACTTCACAATGTGTAAGTGCTGTTGCATAAGACGCTGCAGGCAATGTGCTGCTTCATCCAGGTCAGTTTCTGGTGCCTGGGGTGCTGAGGCAAAAGCAGGTGAGCTGGCTGAAGTGACCTGCTCATGTCACACCTTAGAAAATGCATTCTGTTCCCCCTTGACTTTCCATGAACTGGTGGCTGCTGAAAACCAGATATGCTGCAGGTAAGGAATTGCCTCAGAGTCCAGGGAAACTCTCAGGATGTATCCCAGCAGAAATTTTTGTGACAAAAAGCATGCCTAGGGTGCAATGCTGCTTTCATGGCTCTTGTTCCTGTCTGAGCTATAATGTCCTGGCAACTATGGGTTAGTCTAGGGAAAAATAATCCCAGGACTGCAGGGGTGTACCGGTAATGTGTTCCCCCTGCTACCATGGCACTGCCAAGTTTGGAGAGAAAGCTGAATGGGATTGGTGTGGTTCATTAGTGCCAAGTAATCACAGTTCAATAGCAAGCTCAATAAAGAGATAGTGAAGCAGACTGTCACGTATGACCCCTTCAGAGCATTCTGACAGGATGGAAAACACCCTTAAAGTTGGTTTTAAAAGACAGCAACAGCCTCAAATGGGCTGCCACAGAGGAGTTCGGGAGGACTAACCCCCTCATTCAGCAGAAGGTAAATGAGGAGACTGTGGTGTCACCACAAATGTGGTGGTGGCTTCTCTTAGGGGGCTGGGGTATCCCTTCTTCACCTCGTGTTTCCTCAGGGACGCAGGTTTCTCACCACGAGCCTACCTCTGGAGAGAGCACATATCTGACAGCAACAGGAGCAGAATTCAGCTCTCCTGCATGGATACACAAGTGAGAATGAATAGCAGTCCATTCAGCTCCTCTCCCTGCAAGGAAAGACACTTTCTTTACTGTATATTTTACAGTGCTCTGTCTGGCCAGGTTCTGAAAGCCCGAGGCAGTGAGGTATCCAAGCAGTTAGGGGTCCAGAGCTTCAGCACTCTCCTGTTTCTGGACTTGTAAGCCCCCTTCCCTGCTGGCTGGAGCATCTCAGGGCAAATTTTGGGTACATAATGAGCTGGAAGAAGTAACAGAGAGGAGAGGCACTCTCCAGCTCTCCAATATAAATTACATGGAAATCAGACTTCTGTAAGGCCAAAGGCCCCTCTGGAATAGGGCCTTTAGTTAACATAACACTTGTGCTAAATGAAGCGGTTGACATAGCTTTCAGGCTCTAGTGCCACTGTTAATTTACCGTGTGAAAGGGCTGAACCTTCAGACGAGCTCTGCAGGGAACGACTTGCCCCGGTGGGGACCGAGGCTCATTCTCTCCCGAGAGCAACCACATCATTCCCCTGCTGGCTCATGAATATTTATAGGGGCAATCCTGTTAACTGAAACACTCTCAGGGCTTTTAAAAACCCAGTAGGTAAGCCCTGCCGAGCCATCCTGCTGTTTGGGGTGAGCTGGTCTGGGTAAGAGCTGAGCTTTCCTGAGACTTGGCAGAGGGAAGCGGTGGAGTGTGTTTTAAGCTGCCTTATCCTTTGGGTAGACGTTTTCCTGCCCCATGAAAAGGGGGTGATGAGCTGGGGCTTCCCCTTCCCCATCTCTTTTTCCCCTTTAACATCTTGTTGCTCTAGGGTGTAAGGAGGTATCTTGCTCTTGTTCTCCGTGTTTACTTCTATGCCCACCCAAAGCAAACTCCCAGCACGTAATGGAGAAGTGGATGGAGGTGCAGATGGGATTGTCCAGGTCCCAAAGGCTCTGTATGTTTGTAACAAGGTTGTGCCCTTGCTAGCTTGTGCCTATGGCAATTTTGTGACTATTTTCATAGAAACAAAGACTGGCTTGGGTGGGAAGGGAACTTTTGAAAGCCATCTAGTTCAACCACCCTGGGGTGAGCAGGGCCATCTTAAATTCGACTACTTGAATGTTGCCAGGGATGGGGCATCTACCACTTCTCTGGGCAACGGGTGCCAGGAGAGTTGTTGCCCAGGGGAAGGGTGAGGCTGGATGGACCAGCCTATGTCTTGGACACAGACATCTACTGGAGGGACCAGCCTCTGTCTTGGACACAGACATCCGGGCTTCAGCTATGGGGATGGTGTTAGTCTGCAGTTTTTAGTTTTCTCAGTCATATGTCAGCTTGCTTGTCTGTTGCCCTTGAGCAGAGAGGAAGCTTTGGGGACACCCCAGCAGTGGAGGAAGAAGCCTGTGTTTCACCAGCCCTGCCTCTTAGCCACAGGGGCATGGAGCAGACTCATCTTTGATGTAAAAGCATGAATTAAACCTACCTTTAGTGCACTGCCTGGAACCTGAAGGGAAGGGCAGGCTGGCAGACTTGTGAATTCACACCTGTGGTCTCCTGTTGTCACACAGACTGAGGCAGAGGGGCAGTGCAGGGCTTGAGGCAGGACTGGGACAGTAGCAGCTGTAGTTGTCCTCCTGGCTGCGGAAGGTGCATGACTCCGAATAAAGGGAGCTTCCACCAAGGAAGGCAGGGGAGGATTGACTTGCCTGTGTGTGGTCACCCCCACAACTGCACCTCACATCCCCTCAGAGCAGAACGAGAACCCCGTGCTTGGGAATGCAATAAAAACTCCAGCCTGTTCCTCAGGAGGGAGTCATGTTCAAGACGGCTTTTGAAAGAGCACTGCACCTCTGTCTTCATTGGTTAAATAAGTAAAAATTAAAAAAAATCCCCCCAAACAGAAGAGGGAAAAAAGAGAAAAGTTAGATTATTGCTAAAGCTACTTCCACCTTTTCCTGCAAAGTTCACCTGACCTAGCCAGAGTCACTGGCCTAAGAGACTAAGGCTGGTAAGGATGGTCTCAACTACAGCCCCACACCAGCCCCGGAAAGGGGCAGAGGGTGTGTGGTGAGAAAAGGCAAGACAGAGAATCTCCTGGGAGATGCAAAACAAGCTCCCTGGATTGCTGGGACTAGTGGTGACACGCGCCAGACAAAGGACCTGCTACTCTATAAATGAGGCAGCCGGGACCAGCACAACACTGACTCAAGCAGGAGCAAGCTCTGTGGCCAGGCACTGGAGAAGCAGTCGGGAAAGAAATATAGGAAGCGTCTGACTTGGCTGTCTGTTCATCCACTGACCAGGTTTCCAAGGCACAAGTCGGTGTGATCAGAAAAGTAAGTGATACTGGCCTCTTCTCTTTACTGCCTCCCCTTCTTTGGGCTTACCTTGCAACTGTCTTAGGAATGCCAAAGTTTCCTCTCAGACCAGGGAATATCCTTAAAGAAAGGAATTTCAGCAATAGTCCTTTGCCATTCACTGGATTTTCATTTCTTGTCCTGACACCTCTGGTTCTTGTCATCAAAAAATTTAAGAGTAAGGCACTTGTTCTGACGAACAGCCACTTACAGGTGGCTGAACTTAATCAAGTGGAGAAATAGTTTGCGCCTGGACTTTTCAAATTCCTAGTATCCGCAAAGGTTCAGCGAATCAGACCTCATCAGAAGAAAATATTGATTGGTTTTACTGCTTTTGAAAGAAATGATGATGATTAGATGTGCAGGAAACTAATGTGATTTTAAAATCGCTGTTCTTACTATTCCTATAGTTTCTTGCATTGTACACTGTAGGCAAAATCACTTATAGCACTGCAAAGAGCTGTAAATCAGAGTTATTGCACTGGTGCAAAATAATTAGACAAAGCATCATAGACTCCTTGAGTTTAGAACTAAAATTTCACAGAATTCTCCAATGGTGTTTGATATTTAAATTACTTGCAAAATTACAGATAATAATGTATTTATTGGTCTTATGCTACATGCTTATTCACTAGACTGTGGAAATTCACTAACGGTGTCAACAGGAAACGATGTAAAGAAACAGTTCCAAATTTCCAATCCTCACATATTTAAAAATATTCCCATATTTTACTGGTCATCTGTTTACAGCTGATGTGTCTGTAAAATACACAGACATTTGAATTTTCCTTTGATCAATAGTTCACTTAGGAGGAAAAGCTTAGCAATTTT
This sequence comes from Neopelma chrysocephalum, assembly GCF_003984885.1. Classification (NCBI taxonomy): domain Eukaryota; kingdom Metazoa; phylum Chordata; class Aves; order Passeriformes; family Pipridae; genus Neopelma; species Neopelma chrysocephalum. Next base: position 13,251 of record NW_020923804.1, on the reverse strand, counting down.
ATTAATTTCACTTCTACTGCTAAATATTAGTAACTCTCAGATTTGTAAAAAGACTTTAGAAACTGCCTATCTAAAAGATGTTTATATTTCCAGGGGTAGCCTTCTGCATAAAATTTCAGTAAAACACACTTTTTTTTTCCCCTGAAGTAGCTGTCTCTATCCTCCCTGGTTTCCTTATAACACTACAGGACAGTATTTCATTTTCAGAATCTTTATCCAAAAAAAACCCCAACCAAACAAAAAAAATCCAAGCTCAACCAACCAGCCAACCAAAAAAACCCAACCCCCCCAAAAAAAATACAGCTTGCTTTTACTGCCTGTTCACATAAATCATTAAAGTAGTTGTGAAATGAGCAGATGATTCAAGAAAAAAATTCTCATAGAGCCATCATGCCAGGTAGGAAGCTTGGGGCCTGAATGCAGGTGGTTGACACTAAAGGGATGATCTTTGCACTGCTGTTTCTATCAGGTGTAGCCCCACAGAGGTGGGGCATGACATTTAGGGGAAAAAGGATTGTGGTCCTTGTCTTGCAGTGGTTTATATCTCACTTTTGGAAGCTACATGTTCCCATGGTTGCTGCGTTTGTCTGTGCTTATGGTGACCTCTAGTCTTAAGCACTGCAGACATTTGGGTGATGCTGAGGTGGTCAGAAGTCTGGTTTCAGCTTTGGCAGGAAGACAGGGCACTGCACGCTGCTGATGCTCTCAGACCTTCCGTCCTGCTTTGGCTGAAGTCACAGAGAGATTTGCCACCAGCCTGGATAAAATGCAAAAGGAAATCTTGCTTTGTAATAAAAGATCTGCCTTCTCCCCGATGCAAATGTCCCTTACAGCCCTGGATTTTCCCCTCTCTGCTCCTGTCAACTCCTCTAACAGCATGAGCTGCTGCAAACTAGTCTTTGCCGAGCTGTAAGACACGCAGCATTTGGTTTCCCCTCCTCCCTTACATCCTCCTTCCAGGAATGAGAACCTGGACTTTCCTACATACCCAGGGAAGGTAAATGGATGTGCTCCTGCCATTCACAGCTGCGTTACTGCCACTGCTGTGTTACTGCCTCGCAGTGGCAGGTGCAGAGAGAGGTGTGCAGGGATGAGTGATGATGAAGTGAGGTGGGAGAAATATCTATGTGGAAATATCTGGTCTAGAAAAAAAGAAAAAGAGTCCTAAAGAACTCCTGGAAGAGAACCAAACTGTTTTTTTTCTCTGTGTTTACCCTGAAGCACAGGGAGAGTGCCTGTGTGTAGTATTTGGGTGGGTAATTTTGACTGTTTTTAAAGGAAACCCACTGGAACTGCTATTCAGACCATGACACAATAGGGCCTTACTGGGGAAGGGAACATCAACACTTTTCCAAGACTCCCAGATTATCTTGAACAGAAAATAACACAAGTTAAGTTTAGCAAACATAGGCTAAACCTCCTGGCAGAGTGCTTTTTTCTCAGCTTATCAAGCTGTCATGCCTAAGTCAATGCACTAGACTTCCACTCAGCAAAAGCTGTTGCAGCCCATGAGTGAGTTCTTTGTTTTGTGCAGAGCTGTGGTATAATTTAGCTTTTTTTCTGTAAAGGACCATATAGAGCATTGACCAAAAGGGAGCCACACAAAAAAGAACAACAACAAAAACCCCTCACTTCTATGTGCAGAGGAAACCTGTCCTTGAGTTATATCTTCATCACTATTGCTAACTTCTTGGCCACATATCTTGTGTTCTCCCAAATGCCTGCTGGGTGCAGTCCATTGTTCTACAGATCTTCCTTTCCTAAAGCAGGCTTAAAGGACAGGATGTCACAGTGTGCAGGCTATGAAGTCTGCAGACTTAGGCTGATTTCTCAGAAATCAGCGAGCTCTTCTCCTCTGCTGAAGACCTGCACCCTCCAGGAGGGCAACTGGATTACAAAGCTGAACAACCCTGGGGACAGCACCAGGTCAGGCAAAAGACCTGCCTTTTGAAACTGGTATCACATGCAGCACAGTAACCCCAAATGTGAGGGCTGACTTAATCTTGAGACCTTCACACACTTGTTTTTGAAGACTGCAGTGATTTCCTTCTTCTAAAGGTTCAGTGAGAGCATAGTGTGGCCGTGAGAGTTTCTGTAAATGCTGCCCTTAGACAGGAAGACTCCCAGAAGCACAGACCTACAGACTCTAAAAAAGGTAAATCACTGTGTCAGCATGGACTGGTTTTTATAGAGCTTTTGCTGCTCTGCTGCACTTTGTACCATGGCATGATTGTCAGGTAACAGTCCCAACAGAGGCATGAGGCAGCAAAAGGAGCCCTTTTTTACTCTTGAAGTAGCTCCTCTTCCCACATCTTATTTGAAATAAAATAAAGTTTCTACTAGTATTAGGAATTGCACCAGGAGAGCTGGGAGAGGCTCTTCTCCTTCATTACACAAAGACAGCATCTGCCAGTGCCAAGCAAGAATGGGCCACTGTGTACTGGTGTCTGCTCTAACACACAAATGTTCACACACACTCCAAAATGCCTTGCACAAACCTTGTAGATGAGGCAACTATTTATAAGCAGGAAAACTAATTATAAGCAGGAAGGACAAGGAAGTGCACAGGGAGTAAAAAAAAAGAAGAAAGGAATTTGCCTGAGGCAAGGGAACCACAGAACAGGGACAGAAGTTCAACTGCCTGATTGCCAGCCCAGTGTTCACTCTCGGCACTGTGATCTCTCTCTGTGTCTTTGTCCATCAGTGCACCTGTGGGATTTCAAGTGGGAGGCACTTCGGGGAGGGTACAGTGCCGAGATACAGGAAGGCAGCAATGGAGAGAGTGAGCTGAGGAAAGCTGGGAAGGGGGAGCCTGTACCTAGAGGTGTGCTGCTCCTCTTGCAATCAAGCAAGCTGGGATGCATTGTCCCCTCTCCTCTTCCTTCCCCTCCCAACCCAAAGAAAGTCCTTGCAGTCCAAGTGACCACCTAGCAAACAGAGCATGGTTAAGCTGCAAAGAATGAGCTTATTCTCCTAGGGAATTGGAAAAAAATAAAGTCACATATTAGAGATAGGCAATGTTCTGCTTTGTGACACCCATGCTCAGTCTTGCCCTCTGCATGAAGCTGAGTTCCATGCTCAGAGGCTTTCATGAAACTGAAAAGGGAAACAGTGAGCTCCCTGTTTCTCCTCTTGTACACATCACACGGATGCAAAGTGAAAAAAGCACAGCGGCAAGGGGTGATAGGTGGGGAATCTTTGCTCCCTGAGGCAGATCAGGCTCACCAGCACCTGCCTGATACTGGAAACAGGCACCATCTGCTCCTCTGTTGCCATTTACTTAAGGGCTGAGAAGACTTTACAAAATCCAATGCGATGTGTTAAATAACCAATTTTAGCAGGCACTGGGTTTCCCCTGAGGAGTAATGGTGTGGCACTGCAGGTTTACTAGAAGCACTCCAATCCTTGCTGGCAGCTGGCATCTGCTGTCTGATTAAGATTTGCAGAAGCAGGTCTCCAGTGGACAGTTTCAACAGAAATTTAACTTCACCGAGGTCAAAAGTATAACTTGATGGAGTAACTTTCTTGTCCAAGATCTTTAGTTAATAGCATCCTGCTAATTATGACTGAGTGCTGGGCTCCTGGCGAGTCCCCCGTTAGCCCTCAGACAGTTAACCGCTGGCTCGGGGGCCGTTTGCTGGGGAATGTCTAGCAGAGATGTGCTTTGTGCCTGAGCTGCTCTGCTGCTGCCTGAATTGCCTGAAAGGCTTTTGCGTTAGAAAGGCTGTGAGAACTGCTACTTCGGAAGAGATCTTCATCTTTCTGTAGTTTAGTCTTTTGTCTGGCGACACTCGCGGCTGCATTAAACACAGCCAGCATTACGCCCACAACCCGTTTTTATATTTTTCAAAGGGGTAGGCAGCGGGTGGAAAGAGGTTCATTTATCTGTTTGGTGGGTGGTGGCTTGTTTTCCCTTTGTTTTTTCTCTTTCTGGTTGGCGGAGCAGATTCACTGCTGGGCTGGAGTTGTTCCTTTGCACAATTCTCTTTACACACTGCAGATGTGGATCTCAACTCATAAAACTGCATTTACCTGCTACTTCTGGATGTGCCTTCTTGATCTGCCCTCAGTGCAAAATTTTGTCCTTCAAAGTAATTCCCCCAGTGGAAACGGCGTAAACTTCCAGATTTACATTCCTAAAAGCAGGATTAATCCTCTTGAATTTAAGCTGCTGCCTTCCTGGGTTTTTAATTGTCAGCTAAATGTGGGGCTGTTACTCTGTGGTTAGAGAAGGTGAGAATAAAGTACAGAATCCAAGCCTGCAAGTTAATGCAATAAATCTGTCCATTATATGTACAAACAGGTGATTTCCGCACAGAATTAAAATGGACCAGGGGGATTGTCTCAGTTTAAGGAGACAAAAATTTAGCAAGGAGGGCGGGGCAGGGGAAAAAAACCCAAGCTCCTCCCTCTGAGCAATTACAACTTCGAAATCAAGTCGAAAGGTGTGGAAAAGAAAAATATCAGCTCTTTACTGAAAAATAGATATATATATATCTAGGTAACACAACAAAAAAACCCAAGCCACCATCCCGAAACCAAACTCCCACCGAATACAATCCAGTCCTCTCGGCGCAGTTACAACCACCCCAGCAGGGGGCGCTGCCGCCTCGGGAGGCGGGGCTGCGGTGCCCACTCGCGGCCAGCAGGGGGCGCCGCTGGGCTCCGGAGGGGCGGGGCTGCGGCTGCTCCCGATGGCCGGCAGGGGGCGCTGTCGGGCTCTGGCGGTCCAACGGGCGGGGGAAGTAGTCAAGTGGGTCCAAGGCACGGCAAGGGAGGGAACGAAAGGGGTGGCTTCTCATATGGAGTCACGCTGGCAAAGAGTGGCTCTGGCTGTGGATTCCTTTCCTCATGAAAGGGTGCCGGCTGCTGCCGTCACGGGAGAAAGAGGAGGGGAAGGGCGGCCCTTCCCCCCAAAGGCTCCTCCGCACTGGCTTTTTCGATGAATTCGAGGCAAAATCCGGGCAGTGGGGCAGAACAGAGTGTGAGGACTCAGATGCGAACGTGACCTCCATCAGGGGGCTAGGATAAACCAGCCACCCGGGCGAGAAGATGAACTCCGAGCCCTCCTCACCACACCCACACACTTCCCGAGTTCCCGGAGGGGAAAAGCCGAGCTGAACCCTTTCAGCCCCACCCCGAGCGCCTCTCAGAAAAGCCCAAAAAGGCAAAACAACTCCCAAAAAACCAAGCACCTCCTAGACAGAAGCTGCCATCCCCTCTCTTCCCTCTCTCTCTCAGATCTCCCCAAAGTCATTAGCCTAGAATGTGCGGCTATTCAACCAGCCCTTTTGTGTGTATGGCTCATTCTCGCCATCTCCTCCCCTCTCCCTCGCTCAACACCTTTCTTTCACAGCGGTAAAGGGAAAAAATTCAAAGCAGAGTGTTTTTTTCTTTAATCTATGACAGGGATGTAAGCTGCACACAGCCATTAGATGGTGTTTTACACAGTGCATCAGAGAAAGCTAGAGAATACATTGCTCAGATGCACAAAATTAGCAAAGACCTGAAGCTGCAAGGAATATCACATCGACAGACAAGCTTGGTGGGGAGGGTTGGAGAGAAGGAAGGAACAGAAGGAAGAGAATGAGACGAAATGGAAATCAGATCCCATGTCAGTAACTGGCTGCACTTTAACTAGAAGGTGCTGTGGTTACAGAGAACTCAAAGGATGTGTAGGTGACCGATAGAGAAAAGAAGCTGTGCTGAAACATTACAGTTACTGCAGGACTGGACCAGGATAATTTTTCTCCTGTGTTTCTAGCTGAAACTCCAAGCACAACACCAGGAAACCCAGTGAAGGTAAAAAGGAGAGGAATTTGAGGAGGAGAGATGTATGGAGGTGGATTACAGCTGAAACAAGGCTCCCCGTAGAGCTATTAGTGCAAGAGGAGGCACTGGGAGAGGGAAGGAGCTGTTGTTTGCCGATCTTGAATAAATGTCAGAAACAAAACCACACGTTTTTGAAGTGCAAAGCAGGAGCTGATCTCACAAAGGCATCTGTTTGCTGACAAGGCTTGTGACCACAAACGTAGCATTGTCCTTTCCAGAGGCAAGAGAAGAGAGACAAAGACACCGTGGCGTGAAGGAGTAGGCTGGGTTTATTTTTCCACCGATAATACCACCTACAGGACAAGATTGCATGCTCACAGTACCAGGGCTGGATGTTAACCTGCTTTCCTGGAGAGCTGTGCTGGGGATTGTGTGCAGCAGGAGAAAGAGGAGGAGTAGACATTCTGTTCTGTTGGTATTTATAATTGAGATATAATCAGGTATCCAGCAAACGCTGACCCACATACCAGAATTACATTGCAGAGACCAAAAGGCGTGGCAAAATGCAATCCAGAAGCCCAAAGAACTTTCCCTATGTTATAAAAAATAACTGCCTTTGTACACAGATAAATATGTCTTCAGGAAAAAAAAAAAAGGAAAAAACCAAACAACAACACAAACACCAAAACGGAAGAAAGAGAGAGAAGCAGGTGGCACTCTGAATTTCACATAAATCCAAGCGGCTGTTTGGAAGTATAAATCTGTGAAGGCAAAAATTTTGCCTTGGGCAGCCAACACATTGCATTACAGAGGAGCACTGGAAAACAGTGTTTAAAATCTGTACCACTGATGTGGCAGTGTTCTTGCCACAAAGGTACATGCAGCATGTTTCAGGTGGGTGCAAAGCACCAAGCAGATTTGTTCCCGCAGCCCAAACCAAAAGCTATGCATGGAGTAGGAGAACGATATTTAAAAAAATAAGACAGAGAGATACAATCCCCATTTGGATCAAGCAATGGGTCTTAATGTAAGTCTAAAAAACATAAGAAAAACTCTCAGCAACCTGAAATATGAGGGTTTGTTTTTTAAATGAGCCTCTTCTGAAGCAAGGACATTTTGCTGAGACAATTTTCTCATCCCCTAAAGGCATGACAGTAATTTCAGACTTCTACCAAAATAGAAATGTGTCAGCAGTATAAAGGCCATGGCCAAGAGGAGCCTGTGAGGCTGGGATGGTGTGAGCCATATACAGCCTGTGCTGGCGGCATCTCTGACTGGAGATCTCTCAACACAGCTGCGACATGATTTATAGTGCTGCACATGTGTTTCCCTGGCAGTGGGTAATCACTGCTGGACTGGAACTTGAAGGAGCTGGGCAGGAACTCCCCTGCCTTGGCTCCCTCACAGGGCATCCCAATTAACCTATGAGTCACATTTGTGTTTTTCTCTATTCACTGGGACTATTGCTCTGTATATTGGTGAACCCCAAATGTCTTGCATGGTGTGAGGCTGCTTCAAATGGAAACGGGATCGCAGCTGGGCTCTCATTCTGAAATTATCTCTTCCCAAGGGTGAAGGGTGCTATTCCCTCTGCTCCCCACTCCCCCATGGGACTGCTATAAGGAGTTTGCCAATGAGTATAAAAAGCTGGTGTTTTCACATGCATAAGAGGGTAAGTGGAAACATTTGTCCTTTAGTCTCTTGGCTGTGGATAGTTTTTCCCTGCTCCAGCTGTCTGTGTGCCATTGGTACAAAGAGCTACTTCAGAAATGGAGGAGTCAGTGTCTCCTTCAGGGCTGTGGGAGAGTAGGGAAGACACTTTTCACTGGTGGTGGGAGAAGAGTTAGGGCAACCCAAAGATCTTTTGAGCATCTTTCTAGTAAATGGCATTTAAAATCTTTGTGCACCTCTTGCTCAGTACTGCTGTGTTGCCAGGTCTGCTGTGGTGACTGGATTCCCTTTGCTTGGCTCTGTGGGGCAGGGTGGGCAGGTAACATCTAGGCAGATGTTTTGGCTGGAATGCCAGTGTGTTTTCTCGGAATCACACTTTTCCTCATGCACTCATGGCACTTGTGGCTTATTCTTGGCATCTCTCAGGGGCTAAAGCAGAATCCTGAATGAATCAGACCTGAAGAGTCTCTGCCACCAGCCATGAGCAGCCAGTGTGGGCTGGGCAGGGAACCAGGCTGTTGTTTCCCTGGAGAAATAACCACAGTCACACATGCCTGCAGTGTTGACTATCTGCTCACTGAAGGCCCACAATGAAGGTCCACCTGGCTTAGTTTCAGTCACCAAGCCTGGGCCAGCTGGGAGCAGACCCCACGAAATTGTGAAATGAGGCTGGCAAAGCATGGATGTGTTCTGCACTGGCCTTTCCTCATCAAAAGCATCAGTGTGGCTCTCATGGAGCCTGATGGGATGACAAATGGATTGGTTGTTGGGAATTCTGTTGCAGGAAAACTCTCAAGAGCCTGGAGAAGCTGGGCTTGTAGCAGCACCAAATGGTTGTATGAGGAAATTAAACGCCTTTAACTCCTTTAGGAAGTTTTTACTGAAATCTGGCATCTGGTTGCAGCTGCAATGCTTATAATCATGGCTGTAAATGGGGACATGATTTCAGTGATTAGAGCAAATCTGTGCAGGACATGCAGGACAAGGGCATCAACCACAGAGGGCAAAAATCAGAAACCTAGAACCACCACTGCAGGGTTGCCACTGGCCCAGAGGCTACAGAACCCCCAGAGTAGCAGCCTGTGTGAAAGCCAGGGCTATCTAGAATTCAATCCCCATCTCTTTTGCTTTGCAGCACCTTAAGCATGACAAGGAAGATCTTCACCAACACCAGGGAGAGGTGGAGGCAGCAAAATGTCAACAGCGCCTTTGCCAAACTGCGGAAACTCATTCCCACCCACCCACCAGACAAAAAACTGAGCAAGAACGAGACCCTCCGTTTAGCCATGAGATACATCAACTTCCTTGTCAAGGTCCTGGGGGAGCCAGGCCTGCAGCAGACAGCAGTGGCAGCTCGGAGCAGCATCCTGGGGTTCTTCCAGCAAGCCCCACACTTGCAAAGCATGGAGGAGCTGACACTAATTGAAAACTGTGGTGTCTCCTGTCCTGACATGAGCAGCAATATAGTAGAGTGTTGGTCAGAGACATCATCTCCCTAGCAGGCAATGAGATGTGCAGTCTTGGTACTAGTCTTGATAGTCCCTCTCCTTTTGCTCCTCTATGTATTGTGAATATTTGTTCATATTTATTACTATTTTATTTGGTATGCATTTTTATTTAATAGGAAAGGAAATCCTTGGTCATCCAAAAACCTGGAGGTCCAGAGGGAGAACTTGCAGTCCGTGGGAAATTTGAATGACTCACTGCTGTCTCACTAAGTCTTCTTCAAGCCAGAGGAGCCTTCTACCCAGATCTCCTCCATAAATCAGGCTGTAGAAACTCATTCAGTGTTTCTGACATGGAAAGATATTATTCTCCCATGCTAATTCAAGGAAAAACTACTGAGATGAAGAATGATGACTGCAGCACAAAATTTGTCCAAGACAGACATCTGGCCTTAGTAGTGAAAGATTTTGAGAGATGTGATATTTGACACAGTCCTCCACCAGTTATTCCAGGGGCTAATTGCAGTCACTCTTGAGCTGGTGAATCTTATTTCCAGCTTGATTCTTTTTTTTGAGAATGTAGGTCCTAGTCCTTGAACCTGGCTACATCTTTCTCCATCAGACTGGAGGGATCCCTAGTGTCAGAGCAAAATGTATTAAATAAAATTAAATGTTAGGTTAAAGCAAAGTGCCAGTTTAAACTTAAAGAAGACATAGTCGTAGATGAGTTTCAGTGGGTTCAATACGCAGAGTATACCTCCTTTGTAGCAGTGCCAGTGTGCCTGTGAAGGATGATAGTCAGCTATGCTCCAGATGCCTTAAAAGCCCATCAAAAAGGGGTTGGTGGATAAATGTCTTTCTTTGCATACCCAGCTGACTGCCTTTAAACTCCTTGATTTCACCTGCTGTAGCTGAGGTTGTCCCACCTGGATACTATCCCAAATGGGCTGATGGAGCAAGGACAAAGAAATTGGTGTAAATGTTTTTAATTTCATTCAGTAAGTAATTTCCCTTTAGGGAGAAACCCCAGCCATCATGCTTGTTGGTGTTTGGATGATAAGCAGGTTGAAAGAGGCTTCATGAAAGTGGTTTCATGTTGTTGCCTAAAAAAACCAATTTAATTTCCTGATCGAGTTATAACCTGTGCCATAAAAGGCTTGGGCTGCTCGCGTGAGGTACAAAGCAGCCCAGAGCAGCAGAAAAAGATGACACAGGCTTGAAGTAGAATGCCTTCCTGGTCAGATCCCACTGACAAGTCCTTTGGATTTCCATGTGGACCAAGGTACATGTCAAGGCTTAGAAAAGACAATTGTTCAGGACTGGTGAAGAAATGTAGCTTCCTAGGCCAAGGCATGTCCCTGGGCTGTTTATGTTTGTTCCTGAGACAGTGAGGTGCCTTCAGAAAGCAGAAATAGGGTTTGTGCATGTAATATGTACAGCCCTTCTGCATGAGGGGATTTGGCACCTGAAGCTGAGCTGCCTTTCAAAGCCTCACCAAGCACCAGGTGCACCAAAGAAGCCAGGGCTGGCTCCTGCTACGGGTATATTGGGCTGTCCTGAGAATTGACAAAGACCAAGGACACAGCCCACCCCGTCCAGGACTGGTGTTGGAAGGCACAGGCATGCCAGTGGACAGAGTTTGACCAAAAAGAAAAGGGAAAAACAAAAAACTGAAAGGGTTTCTGTTGATTTCATTTTGGTTTTGAACACTGCTAATAGTCAGTTTGCTTATCCCTGTGTTTGTGAGCTGTCAGGACTGCACTGGAGGGCAGCTGAGTGAAAAGGCACTGAGAGTACATCCTTCTTATGGCTTGTTTCTCGCCACCTCTACCCACTTTAATGGGACTAAATGGAGCCACAGCCTCCTGTGCACAGCAGCACCTCAGAGGTAATGAGCCAAGTCCTCCTCCCAGCTTTCTGCTGGCTCACTGGAGCTACAATAGAACAGGTAAATCAGGGCACTTATTGATGAGGTGTGGCAGTACTGTTTGGTCTATCAATCATTTGCTGTCCCAGGAAACACACAGTCACCAAGGCAAGGCAAAACATCTTGTGAGAAGCTGTCATCCAGAGGAAGGGAAAGAAAACCTGGCAATTTTGTAAGTAACACGCTTGTTGTATTTTCTGTGCTAAAAAAAACTTCCCTTCTTGTTATTGCTTTGGTTCATATCAGTGCTTTCTTTGATCTCCTTTCAATTTAGAAGCTCCCTGCTCTCACGCTCAGCAAGTATCTCACTAGTCTATCTACCAAAGACTTTTTTTTGGTCATTTCTTCTTTGTGTTTTGGGGATTTATCTGTATGATCATGAACACATATGGTGTAACTGATACCATTCTGTGCTATATGATGTTATTTAACTTCTAATATATTCCAAATAAATTATTTAAGAAACTAATCTTTGTCTTTTCTTAATTTCTCTAAACTTTTGTTTTACATTTTCCATGCCACTCGCTAGAAGACCCCAAAAGCATTAAAATGTGATTTCCAGTAGAGGATGTTTGTACTGTCTCTTATGCAAGAGTCTTGGTGGTAGAAATAACATTATCAGACAATGAAGAATGACAAGAATTCTTTGTTTATTACTATTTCCTACCCTTTCTGGGTAGGAAATTGAATTACATTTCAATCTACATGCTAAGAATATTTTGAAAAAGACAGATAACTAAAATTTCATTGTGCAACACTGTTATTTATGTCCTCCAAATATTCACAATTCAGAAGATTATAATCAAATCCATTATAAAAAGCATAAGTCACTCTAAAGAATTCATTTAGACTCTGAGTCTATTATCTGAGTTGTTCAGAGAGGCACAACCTACAGATTCAAACAGGAGTCCAGGTTCAGATATAAAAATTAATTCAAATTTGATGGCATATTAGGATGTAAAGCTGTTTTTTCTGGATAACATCTGGTGGGAACAACCTAATCCCCAGCTGAATATGAGGCTGGGAGAGGAAGAGGAACACTAAGATGGCAGATGCAGAAGCTGTGAGGAAGAGACGGGAGATCACTGGGACACAGGGCCAGTTTCATGACTGATTGAATGTCTCACATCCCTGACAATTTTCTGTGATACACCAAGAGAGGGATTTCTGTACAAAATGTGCCTCAGAAAGGTATCTTCTCAAGGGATTGTGTATAAAAGTCATGAAATCAGCAAATGTGAAGTTCAAAATGTATTTATATGTGATGTCCAGTATGTATTTATACTAAGCAAGACAATGCCACTTTAGAGAGGACCCTCTGCTTACGGTAGGTAATGCCAAATAAGTTTGTATGCTGGCGATCATGTGGCAATGCCTCCTCTGGAAGTGGGCATGGCATAGCCATGTTAACACAGTGCTGTGAGATAATGGCACCTGTGCCGTGGAGATGTACCAAGTCATTTGGAGATGACTGAAAAATGTCTCATATATGTTTCTGCAGTGGCAAAACCTTAGTATAAATGACAAAAATGTCCCTAGTCTTAAGTATCCTACTGTCCCCTAGTTGTGACTAAGAGTGCTAAATAGAGCTCTGTGAATAGCATTGTTTTACCCTTTGTAATTTCTTTTTTTTTTTTGGTGGAATATGCCTGTCAATATTTCAAGGAAGACCAGGTAAGTGGTATTTTCTAGAGGTATCTTTGGTATCTCCTGGTAACAAAAGGAGTGATGCAAAGTTAAAAGAGTCATGGCCCCCTCCAACCCATGGTACTCCTGTAGAGCTGCATGTGAGATGTCCTCCCATGAGTTTGTGATGCAGAAATCTCAGTGAGACATTCCTGTACGTGGAATTTCTGACAGGATCAGTGACAGAATACAGCTTCACATTTCAGTTAAAATTAGGAGGATTACTTCCTCCAGAGGCTAGGCACCAAGAGACAAGTTCTGCCACTCTTCAGCTACCCCAGAGCCCAAGAGAACTGATAGCAGGAGAGGTGCAATGTCATTGTGCACTGCCCCTAAAAGTAACCCATGCATCACCAGGAACAAGAGTGCAGGGTGATGTCCATCATGTCCAGTTCCTCAGTATTCCATTTGTGGCTATGGAATGTAACTGAATATTGGAATGAAACTTGGATATTTGGGCTGGGTAAGGAAAGGAATAGGTTGCAACTGTATCTTGCAAGGATGCTGTAGTCTTGTGCATGAATCCTAGTGAGGGCCAGCCTGTGGTTAGAGGAAGGGCAGGTCTGCAGACAGGGCTTTGGCCTGAGATTCAGTGGATTCAGATCCCTGCTGATGTGAATACACTGTGCCTAGCACTGGACAAGGCACAGTATGATTCTAGATTGGCATGGTGCCTTGTTTCTAGAGTATTGCCCATGCTGAGTGTGAGAAATAAAGAATCGGTTTTATTACAAGCAAATGAATTTAGCA